>NC_056741.1:740320887-740448387 GCF_019279795.1 Protopterus annectens | reverse complement strand
AATTTTGCTCCTATAAATGGGAGCAACTGTGTGACAGATGCAACTAACTGTCTTATTCTTTGCTTAAAATCACAGACTTACCTTGCTAACTGGTCTTCTTGGTCCCCTTATAACACCCAGTGTCCGTAGGATCCATTACCCTCGAGGCATCACTTGGACTGGCTCTACTCTGCAGACACGTCGCCATGTTTCATATATCCGTCTATGGTTCTTTGACCCCAGGAGTTCCCTTCTTCCAAAGCACCCTTAAAGGCATATAGCCCACTAACGCTGGCATGGCTCACAGGTACTCCAAACAACATGAGACGCCGGTCTCTATTACACGCAGGCTGACATAACTTTCACTGGCATTGGGAGCGTGGGAATAGTAGCGATGAAGGTTTCCTGCATTACTCTCCCTTCAGTTGCCTCTCCAAACGCGCATACCACGCAGGTGAGTGCTGCATATCTTGAGTCTGCACACTACATACCCCTTTCTCCAAACGTTAGAAGCGAAACGCTTACTGATATCCAGAGATGATTTTCCCCCACTCGACAAACAGCAGGAACCTGCCAGCTATACACCTCCGCTCCTGTCAACTTGTACAACGTCAACTACGAAAGACCACATATATTTCATTTGCTAGAACAGTCAAAGTAAGCAATGTACTCTGGTTCCTGAGCTACTCCTGCAGCGTGTATATCTGTTCAACAAATTGAGCACAAACAAAAGGCATTAAGCATGCAAACAGTGTGGATTTCCTTGTTGGTTAAAGAAATGAATATGTGGCCATCAGGGAATTTGTTTGCCCTGAGTATTATTACTCTTTAAACGAAAAGATGATTCATTTGCCCTAAGTGAAATGTTTAAAAACATATTAGAAACGTTAAACAATTTTTATGTTATTATCAGAGCTAATAATAACAAGGCTCATAAAGACAAAAATACACTTGGGAGCAACTGTTTGTTGAATCATTACTATTAGGATTCATTTCAAGTTAGATTTAGGCTGCATATCTGTGGGAAACGACCCTAAGGCATCTATTACAACAGTAAATGAGATTATAAATATTTCGGAGATGTAGTTTACCAGAATGTTGAAATTAAATAATTTAAACAGGTCAGTGAACAGGCAAGGGGTATTTCTGATGGCATGACAGTGAAAATAGATTTCTTAAAGAAACAGTCTTTTATCTTCACTGTATTTGTTATGCATGGTGCATGCTCTCTGTATTAGTGAGAGCATTAAAAAGTTTCATTAGTTTGTTCCTGACCTTATGAAAAACATGATTCAATCCAATAAATATAGGTATTAGAGACATGAAAAGTGAAGTAGGAGACGGCTTGCAAGTGTTTCACTGGATCAATAGTCTAGAATTAACATATGAACCCAGGAATGTGTCTATTAGCTTTTGCAGATAGTATTTGCATTTTAGGTCACAAAAAAAAAGCCTAGATTTAGATGGATAATCACTAGATAGACGCAATATAAAGATAAATGGAGGTTTAACAACTGTGACAAAATAAATACTTACTACAAAATAAAATGGAAATATTATCATGTGTGTGTGTGTGTGTGTGTGTGTGTGTGTGTGTGTGTGTGTGTGTGTGTGTATATATGTGTAGGTATATATATGTATGTATGTACGTGTGTATATACATATATATGTATATAGGTCCATGGATGATTACTGGGCTGGTGACCCTAAGGGGCATTTTTAGGCCTGGCCATGCTTCCCAAGTATATCTGACAGGTTTTGATACTCCTTATTTTCTTTGGGGTATAGTTTGGTTATGGGTGACTGAATATGTACAAGCCTCACCTTTCTAATATGTTGTCAGACCAGGTGTAAATTTATGATTCCCCATCTACTGATCACTCTTCAAGTCATTTCAAATGAAATATTGTACATGAAAATGTATAACTTATTAGGAAATGATCATAAGGAACATGTTTAGGTAACAGTCAGAGGCAGGGAAATAAAAATGCTTTTTAAAGTTCTAACAATGAGCCTTGGAATTTAGTTTATTTAAATCACAGTTCGCCTTCCAAGTACTGGGACTTGGAATGACAGGTTTTACACTTATAATAAGAGCCCTACAAAGTGGCCAGGAATTGGTTATTTAAGGTCATTTGTAAAGCCACAGCAAGCTTAGGAGTGGAACCAAGAGTGGGCATATGAAATTTTTCTTATGTACGGTGTTCAATGGAAAAGGCCAGTCTGAGACTGGCTCATTAAAGGGGGAAGATATGTGAAAAGAGAAGACTAAGCTAATGCACTGAACGTGACCTTTGTCTTACACTATTTGCAGGATCTCTAGTGCAATAGAAACTGAGGATACCAGTATGGAAGGATAAAGAGTTGGGATGTGACGTCCTCCCAATATGCATTTACTATGCTCATTAATGTAAAAGCTGATTTCATATGTGTATGGAGGAATCTGGCAACAGTACTCAAGAACAACTAAACGTGGTAAAGGCACTAACGCAACTTAATAAATAAATGATAGAGAGCTCGAGATGGTCAATAAAGTAATGCTCTGGCTAATGAGGAAGTGGGAAGCGTGGGGATAGATACCGGGGGGATACTTTGAGAGTTTTTCTCTGGGTCGTGCCTCTCCTCTGTTGTGACCTCTATATTTGGAATTTGAAAGTACGACTGACCGTTTTGTTAACATTGCTTGCAATGCTTCATTAAGCAAAGGAAAATTCTGTATGATTATTGATGATTAACAACACCTTATTGGTAATTAATATACTTCAAACAAATTCCTTTTATTCACGCTTAATATAGATGAAAGCTCTAGCTTATTGTATAAGGCTAAATAACCTCAGCATTATTATGTAAACAATAGTCTGTCTGCTGTTCATTTCTGCATGTTTTTACCTTTTTTCTTGGTGGAGTTTTGGGTATGTTTATGCACTGCATGGGTTAGCTATGTATTTTGGTTCATGGTGTGTTAGGTTGTACTCTCTGGGAACAAGGTTTTTCACCTATCGGGTGATCTCAAGCTCATCTCATTTTATCTTCCCAGACCCTTCCGGGCTTAGGGGGAGGTGGGTAGGCACCGGGATTAAGCGGGAAGGATGTTTTCTACTTGCCCCTTGTTTACAATACAGTCTCACGTCGTTATACAATGTTGTCCATACTCCCCATTACATTCCCGATTTCTTAAATATACTTAGCTTTATTAGAAAATGTGGAACTTAGAATCCTGGAACATTAAGGGGTTACAATCACCTAAAAAAAAAAAAATTGCTTATGCACCTAATCTTGAAATCTTCCACTAATATTACTTTCCTTCAGGAGACGCATTTGCTTAATCATCAATGGGAACAAGAAAAATTGAGACCTTGGATCAAAAAGATCATAGCCTCAGCAGGCACTACGAATAGAGCTGGGGTGGCCATTATCATTAAAAATAGCTTTGGGCCATATATTGGAAAGGTGGGGTCAGATGATGAGGGTAGGTGGTGTTATTTTATTACAAATCACCCCTTATTAGATAAGCCTATTCTCCTTCTGAACATATATGCCCCTTGTACCGCTCAACAGAGTTTCTTTACAAAGTTATTTAACTTCCTCACTTTATTTCCTAATCACTATTATATTGTGGGGGGGGGGGGATTGGAATTCAGTGCAGGACCCCAAAACAGATAGATTGAATCACAGGGCTCGATTTAACCTCTCAACACATAAAGACATAATTGAACTGAAAGAAGAGTTTAATTTATTTGACCCAAACATTTTTTTAGATCCTGCTCAGAAAAAGTGCAACTACACCTTTTTTTCTACTTGTGCCAAAAGTTGGTCCAGAATAGACTTTTTTCTTATTTCCAAGGCCTTTTACACTATGAATATCTCCTTTAAATAATCCCCTAGATCTATCTCTGACCATTCCAAGATTTCTATGGGTATCCACCGACACAATAGGGGCTCAGCAGATAGAAGAGACATCTGTTGGCGGCTGAAACCCAACCTCCTGGGGAGAGAGGAGATTACCTCTCAAATTGACGAATACCTGGATTACTTTCTTGAATCCAGGAAATCCTTTCAATCTCCATTAGACTGTGAATGGGCCACGATTAAATCAATGATCAGGGGCTTCTTGTTAAATAAAGCCACATACTATAAGAAACTTCGTAACAAAAAAGAATGGGACCTTACCTTTCAGCTTCATAAAGTAGAAATGGAGTCTCAAGTTAAACACACCCCCCTGTTGGAAGAACGTATGATACAGTTACAAAAAGACCTAATATCCCTACACGCAGAGAACCTGAGTTTCCATGAGATTAAATCACTGGCCTTGTACGCAGACGTAATACACTCTCCCTCCAGATTTTTGGCCAGGGTGATCAACTCCACTAAATCCTCTACATTTATACCTGAAATACATTACCAAGGGAAGGACTTCCAGCAACCTAATCAGATTATTGAAATTTTTGAAATCATTTTCAATCAAACCTATGGGCCCATAGATAATATAGTTGGTGAATCAGAAATACAATCCTTTCTCAATAATCTTACCTTTCCCAAACTAACAGAGGGACAGAATAAGCTCCTAAAAAAGGAGATAAATACACAAGAAATTATCTCAGTTATTAACATCCTTAAGCCTAATAAATCCCCTGGCCCAGACGGATTTACGGCTGAATTTTATAAAGCATTTAGTATGAAAGTCTCCAAAGTATTGAGCTTATTGTTTAACTATATTACCTTCAATGGTTTTAAAGATATTTATTTAAATGCCTCCAGAACGATTTTCATTCTTAAACATAATACAGACCCTAAAATCCCGGGGAATTATAGACCCATATCTTTAATCAATTTGGACATGAAAATTCTGGCCGTGGTCCTAGCTAACAGGCTGAAAGCTGTTATCTCCCATATCGTCTCTTTTGAGCAATCTGGCTTTATCCCGGGTAGACAAACTAATGATCAGACTTTACTACTGGAAGCCATGATTCATCACTCTAATTTAGCCAAACACCCCATGTATGCCTTAGCGGTAGATGCATCCAAGGCATTTGACCGCTTGAGCACGAAATTCTTATTTGCCGCCCTACCCTTCTTTAACATTCCAATCTCATTTATAGACAAAATCAAAACCTTTTACTCCACAGCGTACACCACTCTACATATTAATAAACACTCATCTAACAGAATCAACATGGTTAATGGGGTCAGACAGGGCTGCCGCCTTTCCCCTCTTCTATTTAACTTATATATGGAACCTCTATTCATGCTTATCAAACAAGCCACTTTCCTCCACCCACCTAGTATTTATAACTTAAAGATCCCCCTATCGGCATATGCAGATGACCTTAATATATATTTCACTCGCCCTGACTCTGACCCAAATAAAGTATTATCTGCAATTAATACATTTTCCAACTTAGCGAACTACAAACTTAATAGGGAAAAATCTTTAATATTCCCCCTAAACATACACTCTAGATTGCCTAATATAACTTTAAAATCAGAGATCAAATCGAAAGAACAGCTCCATTATTTAGGTATACAATTCTCCCAAGGTAACCATAACTACTTTCAGGACAACGTGGTCAGGTATTGGTCAAATATTCAAAATGATATCAATAGATGGTCTAGGCTTAAGCTCCCTTTCCTGGCTAGAACCACAGTGATTAAGATGAACATTCTTCCTAGACTGTTATATCTGTTTCATGCAACCACCAGTATTTTACATAACAATGTCTTTAAAAAGGTTATATCTTCTATCTCTAATTTTGTGTGGGCCCCTAAATCGGTCAGGATTAGCTACGTAAAACTTATCTATCCTAAAGAGCAGGGAGGTCTGGGTCTACCCGACTTTAAAACCTACTATGAGATAATTAATGCCAGTAGAGTATTAAAGATAGCGTCTTACCATAAAGACAAATATACGTGGGCCCCGTCATGGGTGATTCTGGGTAACAACTACATCAAATCACTAAAATTTAGTCCTGCAGCACTTCCATTTCTAAATGAAGCAAACATAGGCATACTGAAACATACAAAAGGCCTATTATATAGCATAAAATCCCTCCAGGCCCTATTCAAATCTTTGAATCTATCTCACTCTTACATAACACTACAGCCACTTCATCTCAACCCCAACCTTAAATTAAATGGGCACATGTTAAACTTGGTGCAATACCCCCTCCTTTTGAATACCTCTATCTCTGATCTCTTCCCCTTTAGACACCAGACAATTTCTAACCTAAGAATCAGTCTGAACTTGCCCAAGAAATACCTGTCCATTTTACGGCAGGTTAGAGAGCTGATACGAAAGTACATAGACCACCCCCTGATTTCAGACGAAGATATTTCAGTATGTAGAAAACTAAAGAAACTTTTGCTCAGTGAAAAAAGGATGACCTCAAAAGCATACAAGGTTATCATGTCAATCAGACATCAGAACGAGTTCAATATCTCAAAATTCTGGTTAAAAATCAACCCTGCCATAACTCAAAGCTTAATAGCACAGGCTATAAAACAAAGCTCTAAAGCTATTCCTTTCAATAAGTTGAAATATACTCAGCTGATGATTTTGAACAATGCGTATTTTACCCCTGAGGTACTAAGTAAGCTCTACCCCAATCAATCCCCTAATTG
The DNA here is from genome assembly GCF_019279795.1 of Protopterus annectens. Classification (NCBI taxonomy): domain Eukaryota; kingdom Metazoa; phylum Chordata; order Ceratodontiformes; family Protopteridae; genus Protopterus; species Protopterus annectens. The sequence goes on along the minus strand of NC_056741.1, from coordinate 740,441,790 downwards.
CCGATATTGCTCGAATCAAACTGATGATATCCTCCATTTGTTTTGGAGTTGCAAGTGTTCCTATAAGCTATGGTGTGCCCTGAGAGTGATACTTGAGAAAATTGGCTATGAAAAATCTACCCTTTCATGGGAATTTACCATTCTGCACATCCCACCCCCGGGCTTATCTGAAAGGAAATGTAAGATATTGATTCCTATTTTTATGTTAATTAAATATTACATTTCCCTAAACTGGAAAAATAGACACTCCCTCTCGTGGGAGAGCTTTAAACACATAGCTATTAAACTTCTCAAGGCTCACAAATACTTGTTTCACAATATTAAGCACAAGCCAGTTATTAAAGAATTTTGGGGAATTCTGTCTGAACATATACTTAAATGATAAATGATGATGAATTATACTTAAATGAGTTATTCATCTTATTTTTTCTTCTTTTGTACGGACAGCATCTTTTTCTATTTTTTTTTTTTTTTTTTTTTCATCATAATGTGAATAACTGATATAACAAGTCCCTGGGCAATGTAGAGTGTGTATATAGTTTTAGTTTTGATGTTTTTGTACTGTATGTGATTCTGTTTAAGGGTTTTGTAATCTGTGTTGCTTTCTGTATTTTCTTTGGTGTTCAGTGATGTATCTATTTACTGAAAATTTGCAATAAAGAGAATTATATAAAAAAAACTGTAGTAAATGTCACAAGCAGTTTGCTATAGTGTAAAGAGTATGTGTGTGAGAGAGAGAGAAGACCTTTTTTTTCCCAAAAGAGTGTGTGTTAGATCAGGGAATGGCCCCTGGGCACCAGAATAGCTAGCTACTCCTCTAATCAGACTTACTAGAAAGAAACTTTCTTTTTGAAGGATGAGATGGTGACACATACTGAAGTTGCTTCTTCTTGTCTGAGGTAAACTAAGGAAAAAGAAACAGAAATGTCAGCAGCATCTTTGGCTTAGACCAAATAGTGAATAAAAGAATATTGCAGTCTGTATTCTACTTTTTAATTTGTATTTAGAAAGTTCTTTGTGAATTTGGCATTCATATATGTGATGTAAATTCCTAAGGCAGTACAATTGCTTGTTGTGTCTGTACTGGGAGGAGTCTTTCCTTGACAGCCACAGTGATGGAAAGATCATTTCATTTTTACAATACATGCAAAGTCTAGGTCCATAGTAATGAGAAATGTTGCATGAGCGAATCCCAAAATATGGAGACTGAATGGCTGCAAAAACGGACTAACAAATACCATTTCCAAGATGAACATTTCTAGGGATATTCCTTTTTCTACAAGGTATGGTGATCTCTGAGCAATATTCAATATTTGTTGTTCTGCATTTTGTATTTTGCTGTGTCAGTAGTCAGCATTATGAGTGCCGAAATTTCAATAGGGAGCCAGAAAATTCAGCAAGATGGAAACAAGCAAACAAGCAGGATAAATCAGTATTAAAACAGAAGTAATGTAGTGGGTTTATTCTCAAGAAAACTTTTTTTGTCAAAAGATAAAAAAGCAGTTTGGGGACATTTTTTCCTCATTCAAATATGAGCATGGAAATGAAGTACATTATAATATGTGGAGGGGATAATATGTGGAGGGGGGGTACTTGGCAGCCTGGAAAATGTTTACTTATCAGGTGGTCCTAATGCATATGGCCTTTGTGATTTTATTACAGAGGATGGACCTTCCCTTATAATATCCATCTCTACTTAGGCTTCTTTGTTTGGAACTGCACAAGCAATTCACAAACTTGAATGGAGAAGACATTAGGTGACAAAAAGCTCAATATGCCTTCAGAATTAGCAGCATAATTCCCAGAGTAAGAAATTGGGAAGGTCAAAAAATTGACCCTCTAAGTGTTCTGTGGTATATAACATTTCCATCCTTATATAAAAAAGTGGGAGATGTGTACAGGGAAAAATGTATTTTCCCTGCTGAACTATTTACCCTTGTTTAAAAGATTCTGACAGTCGGTTCTGCCCCTCCTGGAAAGGACATATTTTATCTGAAAGGACATATTTTATCCTCTGGCAGCTTTCTTGCCTGTGTTTATTAAGTACTCAAGCGCATTCCCGAATCCAGACCACTACATTTCTTCAAACTTTGCCAGGCTTTATCTCTAAGCTTTAACAAGTGATACAGGCCTTTTGTCATCTATGTTTCCTTATTCCCTCTCCTTCTTCAATTTAAAAATGGAAGTGATTTACCTTGGAGTTCTGATAATGTATTAGAGAAGTCTGTAGCTCTCATCTGTAGTATGGCAGCAGAAAATAAAGTAGGGTTCCAATCAATTATTCTAAATTCAACCGTTAGTATATACACATTTCCCTGCATCAGAAAAAGCCACCATGACATACAGATTTTTATTCTCTTACAGAAGAAGTAGAAAGTACTGGTTGAGTGGTTATTGTTACTCATCTGATGTATATGCACAATTCATATTCTTCTGGGATTGTTTGTTGTGCCAGGTAAAGAAGCAAATGATTATCTGCAGTATGGTTTAGCCTAATTGGTTTATAAACTACCCAAGTTCATTTCAGGTCTGTCAATGTGCTGTTACAGCTAGCCATGTACATTAATGATGACATCATCTAGCACACACACACACACACACACACACACACACACACACACACACACACACACACACACACACACACACACACACATACACACACACACACCACACACGTATTGTAGAATGATTATGTGTTTATCTTGCAATAGCATTACATGACATAGGATTAGTGATGCTCTGCATATGTGTGTGTGTGTGTGTGTGTGTGTGTGTGTGTGTGTGTGTGTGTGTGTGTGTTTGTAAGGCTAAAACCTTTAGGCTAATAGACATTTGATAAACTGCATAATATTGAGTGTACTGATGCTGCTTGCACTGATTTCAGAATAAAATTATTGATTGGTTTTATTATAATTAGTTTACTGGTTCTTGCTGGTGGCAGACAAAGGTTTCCAGGCTAATTGTTTTGTATTGAAATTTAAATACTCAGTAGCAAGTCCACCCAAACATGATTCTAAAATTGAACTCCAAGCAGTTATATTTACCCCTGCCCCAGAGTCACCTTTGTCTGTATCATGGACCAGCACTTCCTCACAATTTCTCTTGGCAGCCTGATTGAGATAGGTATCTTGAGGCAGTGTAAGAATTGTCTCATGCTGTCTGACAATCATCTATTACTCAAACAGTAATATACAGTGTGTGTGAGAGATGTATTTATATAATATCATTGGAGACAAAATTCTCATACACAGTAAACTCAGACTCCAAAATCGTCAGCGGTACACCACACCTCACACATATCCAAGGCCATCACAATACACATAATCCATTATATGCTGAGGTTCTAAAGGTTAACGTGCATAAACCTCAAAGACCTGCAAAACACAACATAGGCACAAAGCACACTCAGCATATTAAGCCTACTTTATCACATATCATAAGGAGTCTCAAAACCACTGATGATAAGCCCATAAGGCAGGCATTGACCCCACCAAACATTCTTGTTATAGGTGATTCCATTGTAAGACATGCAGATGTGCTTCTTACCTGGCTGACCAAGGAAAGAGTGACAGTTAGTTAGTTGTCTGGGGCCAGGATCCATCAGATGCACTCAAGTCCTTGAACACCAAGTACCTGTATGACTCTGTCATAGTTTATGCCAGTGTCAATGACTTGAGGTGTACCTCCTTGGATTATGTGAAGAGAGAGAGAATGGAGCTCTCAGACTATGTGTCCACTGCAGGTGGATTAAATAGCATTCTACCTTCTCCAGGGATGAGGCCACTATATTAGCAAAAAATAATTGACTTCAACAATTCAACTGGCTTAGTTTTTGGTGTCATTCAAAGGAGGTTGAATATTTGTCAGCCTGGGAGGATAAGATCAACAGAACATGCTGCTTTACCAGGGATAGCCTGTATCTATCCCCTCTAGGGTTTTGATTACTGGCAAAGAGCGTGCATTGTGCTTTTTTATAGGCAATGCCAACCTGATAAAACTACCAACATAATGAAACAAGCAAAGGAAAATATGAAGAATATAATGATGTTACTGATCAATGGTAAGAGCCTGAACAAGACATTCCAGTCTCTACAAGCCTTTTTCACCCTGGAAGACATTGATGTCTGTGTAATGACTGAGACCTGGTTTAAAATAGTGGAGGGCATTCTAGCTATGAAAGGCTATAATGCCTTCCACATATTTAGACCAGCTACTATGCAGGAGGGGAAAAAAGTGAAAGTATATCAGTCTATGTACAGAAGAGACTCCTGTCAAGGCTGTCAAAGCAGCAGGATGCACTAGAATGTCTTCATGGCCAAATAACCATCAGAAACGCCCCATACCATATATTAACAAGTTATAAAACTCCCTCTATTACAAAAGAAAACCAAAGTACCCTTGTGCCAGAACTAGAATCACTCCACATTAAATCCAATATCACTGTCCTAGGTGATCTAAACTACCAAGCTATAGACTGGGAAACCTGCACCACCACTAGTGCACAAGCACAGAGATTCCTGGACTTTGTCAATACAAATGCCCTGGAACAATTAGTCAGAGTGCCCACTAAGGGGAATAAAATGTTGGATCTTGTTCTTCTTGCTAAAATAAGAGCATCTTGCACCATCTATTGCATATTTTCATCACTTGTTCAGTCTGATCATAAAGCAGTCTCCTTCAAAATAAAACTGAAACCAGAGATCCCTTCCACTCAAGGTACTGTTATAAATGTTTGTGGGACAAATTAACTACTCCTAAGGGATACATTGGCAAGCTTCAAATCACAAACAAGCCCAGGTAACTCCACTGAATGCACAGCAATGTACACCACCACAGTATTCCAGCATGTACGCATGAATAGATGCAGATGTACCCTGAAAGAACAAGTGCAAGGGAAGCCCCAAAAATAAACTCACTTGCTGGAACCTTAATATCAAGAAGCTTTATAATAAAAGGAAAAGAACTGTGACCAAACCTAAGAAAAGTAATTCCCAGGATATTAGAGTCCTTCTCACTGAAATAATCAAACAACCCAGAAGCTTAATAAAATCCATCAAAGCCAAGTTTGAGGCTAAAATAGCTACCCAGGTGAAGGAGAGTTACACTTCATTTTTTAGTTATGTTTGTGATCTCAAAAGCACAATGCAGCAATGCACTGAGCTGATTATCAACAATGTTACCTACACTGAATCTGAAGATATAGCAAACCTATTGGTCAATAAATTAAGCTCTAACTTTACCCCTCTCTCGTAAGCATCTGCCCCGCAAGTTATACCTGAAATTGTCTCACATTCACTTATCACACAAGACTAATTCTTAAAAGTACTATCAAAAGCTAAAAATACTGCATCAATGCATCCTGCCACTATCACTGGATGCATGTTAAATAGCATGAAGTACAATTTAGCCACACCCCAACAACACTATTCCATCTTAGCCTCCATACAGGTTTTGTACTAAGCGAGTGGAGAACAGTTACAGTCATTCCCCTGCATAACAGAGGACCTTCCACACCAGCCTAATATACAAAGTCATGATAAGACTTATCATAGAATTAATCACTCAAGACACAGGGAACCTCCAAACACTAGATATGTCTCAGTTTGGATTTGTTAAGGGCAGGTTGTGAGTACTCAGCTTGGTGGATTTTTTTGAAAAGGTCAACAAAGCAATGAATGAAGGCAAAACAGTATACACTGCATACCTTGACCTGGCCAAAGGCTTTGACACGATTCCCCACTCAGGCATAGTAGAAAAGCTAAATAAACTGGGAATAAACCTCTGTGTTTCCTGCTGGATTGCCAACTGGCTCACATATAGGATGCACATAATCAAAATAGGGGAAGTTACCTCCACAAAGAGACCAATCACCAGTGGAGTCCCTCAGGGTTCTGTGCTGGAACCTCTCCTGTTTGGCATCTATTTTTCTGAAGTAAAAGGACTCTGCCTGACTAAGTTTGCAGGTGACTTAAGAGCAGTCACTGAATCCCCAAATGGCTTAGTCATTCTGCAGGAAGGTCTGTCTCAAATAAATAACTGGTGTCAAAATCATGGTCTGAAACAAATTGCCAGAAAAGTCATTTGAGAAGTCATTTACCCCAGGAAACTACCACAGTGACAATATGACCCTAAGAACTGGCCCACTTGTTTGGGATTTGGGAACTTATGTGGACAGTGACCTAACTTTTGATCAACATGTGTCTATTGTTGTAAGAAAGTATTTCTATATTGCCCAGCTTATAAACAAATGGATTGTGTCAATATCTAGGGATGACATTGACCCCTTTCCTCAGCCCTCATAAGCCAGTCATTGAACATAATGCACCCTTTAGCATGTATCTGCCTAAACACATGCAGTAACTGGAATGCCCACAGAGATACCTTACTAAAAGGATACAAAGCCTGAACAACATGTCCTATATGAACTGACTCAAAGCCCTCTTACTAGTAAGTGGTGACCTGTGTCTGGCATACTACAAGGCATCCTCCAACCCATTACTGATGGATTTTCTGCACACCAGCAAGTCAAATGGCTTCAAAACTACTCAGTCTAGGAATTTAGACCTCTTCTGCAACATCAGTAGAATGGTTTGGAGGGACAGGTATATCTCGTATAGTTTACTGCTGCTGTGGAACAGACTCCCCATCCACATAAAACAAAGTTCAACCCTGCCCATTTTCAAGCCTCCAAGGGCAGATGTGGATCAAGCTGCCAGACTGCCCAAACCTATAGTGCCACACACCACAAAGCTACAAAGCAGTCACCGTGGGATAGAACACTGCATGATATGCACAAACAAATAAACACACATACATACATATCTATCTGTCTATCTAACTAGCTATTTGTGTGTGTGCATATATGAGGACAACTTCTTGTAGTAGCCATTGCTTTTTATACTAGCAGAGGTCCTTTGGCATGCTATTCTTTCCTGTTTCAAGCAGCCTATCAGAAAAAATGAAAAAGAAAAAGAAAACTTACCTTGGGACTGCTGCCCTTTCACAGTTTTATTAACAATCTCTGTGGACTTCAAAACAGGTTGTGCCAAGGAGATGTAGAGAAAAGGCTGATGTTTTTTCAGCATTTAAAAAACGTGATTTTCTTCTGAGGTAGCTAAACTTAATTTGAGACATGAGGGACAACTCTGAGTATCATTTTGAGGGATAAGGCAAAACAGACAGCAAGCATAACGTTATGGTCTAGCATTACTTCTCAGAGGTCAAAACTAATGTTAAGGATTTGTGGCTGAGTAAGTGTACAGATGATTGCAGACTTGATTCCATCTTCACCAAGATCCTCCATGAGAATTTGTCTAAAATAAATAGCTGGAGTCAAAACTATGGACTAAAACTAAATGCCAATAAGTGTATAAGCATATCCTTCAGCAAGCATTTCTCCTCTTGTAACTATCACACTGAAAATATACCTCTGAAAATCGATCCTGTAATTAGGGATCTGATAACCTGTATCAACAATGAACTGTTGTTTGATCACCACATAGTCACTGTTGCAAAGTTACACTGTACTTGGCACTCATTAGGTAGATCATTGACTATAATGTCCTTTTCTCTCTGTACCTATCCAAAAACTTGTCATAACTGAAATGATGACAATGTTTTCTCATAAAAAAAATCAAGGGTCTAAATTATAAAAGGACATCTCAAAACCTTGTTCCTCTTCTAGGTTATCAGACATGCTACTGAGGTGTAACCTCTTGTCTTGCATATGGAACTTCAACAGACATTATCTATTAGATCTATTACACTTCGCAAGTTCATTGGTATTATAAACATCCACTCAAAGGATCTTAATCTCTTTTGCAAAGTAAATACATGTTGTCTGAATAGGTTTGTATTATAGAGAATACCACTTTTATGGAACTGTCTTCTACTCAACATAAAGCAAAGTACTTCTTTTATTCTATTCAAATGTAAGTTGGATGAATGAATGGGTAACTTTAAATTGATCCCTGGTTTAGCACCCCTCCCTTATGGATAGGGAAAACATGTAAATGTCTCAATATATCCTTTTTTAGCCCATCTCTGGGTTATTCTCATGCAAAATGTAAGGACTAAAAACTACCATGGGAATGTAAGGCTCAGCTTATTAAAATCCTTGGAGATCAATAACCTAGAAAGTACCTATTAACCTCTAACAATGATGTGGAGGGGAACCTGTCAACTGCTGCAGCATTTGTTGGGTTATGTAAACATATACCTTGGTTGGTATTACAAGTCTGTATTACTGTAGACCACATCTGCATCATTGACTAACAGGATGTGCAAAATCTGAAAGTGCATATAATAATTATGTAGAGTAAGGACATGGCTCCCTCATGGGGAGGGCAAAAGCTTGTGCCTCATAGTGTGTATGTGTGCATTTTGTGTTTGCTAGTTTGAGAAAGAGAGAGAGAGAGAGAGAGAGAGTGTGTGTGTGTGTGTGTGTGTGTGTGTGTGTGTGTGTGTGTGTGTGTGTGTGTGTGTGTGTGTGTGTGTGTGTGTGTGTGTGTGTGTGTGTGTGTGTGTGTGTGCATGTGTGTCTGTCTGTCTGTCGGACTGACTGTGTTTGAGTGTGAGTGTGATCATAAGTGTTTATAATGAAATGTACTATACACATTCTTACTAGTTGAATGTTTCTGCCCCAATGAAGAAGATACATTAAAAGACATGAACAATAACAACTGAAGAATAATATTGCTAAAATAAGGAAATAACTTAGTAGGACTTTCCACCTTCTGAAAAACTCTTTAGCCCTGTTCAGTGGTGGAAAATAACTAAGATGCATGTGGCAACATTAGTATGTAAAAGCTATTAAAGTCAGTGACAGCACTAGGTAGGATTACTGAAAAAATGTTCTTGTACCAAGAATTCATTCCACTGCTTAAATATACTGCTACAGAGATGGCATACTAAGATCTTCTGTAGCCTTTGATTAGAAATGAGAAAGAAGAAGGCTTAATCTGACAAATCATTGCATGCCTAGCTTATTACATTCTCTGCTATTATTCAGGTAAACAGAAAAGAGCACTCCAATTCTGGAGTCTTCACGTCAACAATGGGCTGGTGCTACATACCTTAAAGGCAAATCTGTGATGTAGACACTTGTCCAATACTCTATATCTTCATCAGACATTACAGCCTGGATGTGGTCTCCACAGCTATAGCAGACATCGGCATTGCTATTTTGAATTAATTCAGATGACTTAAGCTTGAATCTTTGAATCCTAAAAATGTGAATCTAAGATATTAGATCATTAATTAATTAAGTCATAATGCCCTCGTGCAAATAGTTAACCACTACCTGAGTGGAGAGGAGAATCTCATGACTTTCCCATTCAGAGGATTCTCCATGATCCTAACTAAATATAAATTATTTTGAAATTATAGCATTTTGGGTAGATGATGTTTCCACAGGGGTCAGGCACTAAACTAAACCAGCTACTAAAGGCATTGACACCAAGCATGTCTGTACCCTCCTCACAGAAAACAAGAGGACTTGTGATACATTACACTTCCCTTCCTTATAGAGCAACTAATACACTTCTGACATGTTCTACTCAGAGTTCCACTGCTCCTCCCGAAGAGAAATGCACCCAGCTTTTTACACAACACATCATTCATATACCTTGACTTCCATTGCAGAAGTTACATGATGTCCACACTGTCCTGCAAGGCTTGATTTGATGACTTTACCCATTTTTTCAAAGGTATTTCATTAGTTCTTCAGTTGATGGCTTAAATTTCCTGACTTATCTGGATATTATTGATTTACCATTGACTGTTAACTGTCTGAGACCCTGTATGTAAAAGGTTTGCTATTGAATGTGCGAATGCACTTCGTTCGAACGGCGACCTCATCGACGTGTTTGCGTGAACCGAAATTGCAAAAACTGTTTGCTAGCGAACCAAAACCGCGAAAATGTCGATGATCGACATTACCGGCCGCGCAACACCTCCACACCCATGCTACCATGGATCAGATAGGGGCGAGGTTTTGCCGTTCGCACATCTGGGAGTCGGCGTAGTGGCGATCGCAGTTCCGCGTTCGTGCAAGATGAGTCGCACATGTCGGGATCGACCTTTCAATAGTAAACCATGTAAAATCTGTTGAAGCTGCTCAAACAATAATAAAAGTTTAAGATTTTGTTTATTTACTCTCCCTTCGGGGATGTTGTCCTTTGGGATGTGATTTACTTGGACTGTATAGAAGTTCCTACTACTTTTCCTGAATATTTATGCCCCTGAAAACATTGCACTGGTGTTTGGACTATATTAGGAAAGATGTGAAAAGATCTGCTCTTCCTTTTCTGTAGATTACACAGTTTACATGATCACCTACACATGGATTAAAAGTGCAGGATGGAAACCCCATGAAATCTTTTTCTTAGATTGCCATATGCTGCTCAGCTGATTTACTTAAATCTATGTTATATAAGAAAGACACCATGCCGTCTAATGTTGATGGTTAGGGTGGATATCCTATGTTACTTACTACTAGCTGTAGGAAAGTGCTGAAAAATGTTAAACCCTACAAGATGTAAGAATGGTGTACCATCAGTAGTTAGCAATGAACAGTACACATTCAATAGATGTATTTATTGTGTTTTTCGCTCTTTCTGTATATAATGTCATTTATCTTTTGCTTTTATACCCTCAAGCCAACTGTGTTTTCCCCAGGCTGTGACTGAAAAGGGTCCAATGGGATCAGTGCTCTACACTGGTTAAAAAATTCAAAATAAAATAAATGCTGATCCAAGTGGACTATTTTCAGGCATAACATGGGGAAATGCACAAAATAAATAATTTAAAAAAGGGTCAAAAACATGGGGTGGTATTCAGCAACATTAGCATTTTAGTGATAAAAGTGCATCACTGTTGTGCTCTAGTAGCACTACAAAGTTAACCAACGAATTAGAGACCTATAAGAGTTGTTTGGTGCAAAAGTTCACTAGCAACTAATTTGCATGTGTCTAAATCGAACAACTTGCACAGCTAGAACACCTGCATTTAGTTTTCTGCGTACCAAACTAGCAATACAGATGCACAGGCACCTGTACACACACACACAGACACACACACACACACACACACACACACACACACACACACACACACACACACACACACACACACACACACACACACACACACACACACACACACACACACACACACACACACACACACACACACACACACACACACACACACACACACACACACACACACAGCCATCCTGTACTGACTTGCTGTGGTGGTGGTACGTGGGTGTAGAACATAAAACAGTGAGTTCAACCCCACAGAAAACAGCACAAAACAGATTCTTTTTTGAATCATTCTACCATGCTATTTTCAGTCCTGGAACAGAGCTCTGGGGAAGAGCACATGGCTAATTTAAGTTAGCCACATCCCTTGACTTCCACATTTGCATGTGGCATTATTCAGCTGGAGGCTTCATAGTACTGTAACATTACAGCAATTTTTGAATTGCTTGGCTGGTAGTAAACTGATCAAAGCTACAAGCAACAGTGTTGCACAGTCGACGTACAAATATTAACAGTTGGTAACAAATACAGAAGCACTTAAATACTATTTTTGTTTATTTTATTTTTTATTTATCCTTTGTAGACCCAGTTAGTGCAACAAGGCTAGTGGCCTATTTCATGAGAGACCTTAGGTGGTATTTTTACTCGTAGAGGAAATTTGGCTAAGTCATCAGGCTACTTCCCCCTACTCTTTTCAATAGGTGCCATGGTATCTTTGACATTCACCTGAGCTACCAATAACCCAAGCAGATGGGACCTCAGTTTACCATCTCATCTGGAGGATAGCACACTCAGAAGTGCAACCCCACCCCCCAGCATCAGCAATTTGAAAACTTAATCTAGTTATCTGAACTAGGACTAGAACAAACTACTTTCTGATCTTCTGGTATTAAAGGTGAATGTGGTACTTGTTAAGCCACTGACTTACAAGTGGTATATATTTGGAGCCAATTATAATACTGTAAGAGGTGCTTTTCTGTTTTATTCTAGATTTTCCTATTATTTATTTATTTATTGCATTTATGTTTCTGTTCCACATTTCTGTCCTGTTTAGGAACTAGCAACTGTTATTATTATTATTATTATTCATAATGGGACATGCCCTTTTCGATTTCTGTCCTCCCTCTATGTTTTCAGTTTTTATTTGTGCAGTGCTTTATCATTAAGTATATCTAAATAAGGCATAACACTAATTCCTATATTGTTAACTTGACTGTAGGTTTGGATTTAAGGTCGTTGTATCCCCTTTGCCTTAGTTAAATGACTAATCGTCTAGAATATTGTATTCAGGGGAAGTGGCATATGATAATTAGCCACGTGCTGTCCCCAAGAAATGCCAGCAGTAAGTGATTAACACAGACTTGCAATTCGTACAGTTGCTTAGCTGTGTAAATTCTTACTCACAGCTACTTTAGTTAACTCAGCCAAAAGTTTATGGTCACCTGCTATTCTCAATAGAAGAGATCACATTATAGGTAAGTGCTGGGGAGTTTACTGGATAGGTAAGGCTGTCTGTGTGTGTGTGTGTGTGTGTGTGTGTGTGTGGGGGGGGGGCATTAAATACTTATATAACTCATATTTTTGATTCAAAATAATTACCCCAACAGCAATTATATATGATTTGAAACATTAGGGGCAGAACTATTTTACGTAAAAAATGTTTAAAAATCCATATACTAATGAAAAAGCAAGCACAAAACAATTTAACAGACAGCCAATTATCTAAGCATGAGTGGATGCAGAGGTATGAGTGATGTAAGGTGTGTGTGAGAGGTAGGGGATAGGTGTGTTGCATGTGTGTCTGTGTTTTTGGATGAGTGTATTTGTGTGGAGAAATGAATGAATGGGGTACCTATGCTAACAGGATGCATCAACTGCCAGTGGCGATTACCACAAGGGTGTCAGAAATGGGCCTGTTAGCACTTGCATTCAACAAATGATACAGAGCCATGCAAATTAGTTGATAATGAGAATTTTCCTCATTGTGGCTAATGTGTCTCTGAATCACTAGTTTCCACAATCTCGCTAACAGAACCATTCTACCACAGCTGTACAGCTTGTGCCCAGCCTGTCTGGAATCCTGGCCTTAGTTTCTGCTTTATATTAAAGAGTGGTATTTTTATAGTTATGTCAAATGCAGAGGTATTATATTTTTTGGTAGCAACAAATGGTATATCTTCAATATTACATGTAAGAATAAATGGAAATGTAAAAAGAATTATAGGAATATATGCTGAAATATCTATGCAGGAAAGACAACAATTATTTGAAGACATTTAAAACTTACATTAGAGTTAATATGAGTGTTATAATGACTGTTGATTTTAATTGCAATAACAGGAAAAAAAAAGTAAGAAGAAAAAGTAGCCAAACTGTGCCAAAAGACAAGAGCCATGAACACTGAATGCACAGTGCCAAGCAAAGCCAAAGAAAAGACCAAACCCCAACCAGGAATAGTAACCATTACTAAATAGTAAAGTGCTTTCATCCACAATAATATAGAGCTTCATCAGAACAAGTAAAAATCAAATAGGTCACTCATCCTCTTAATATATACAATTAAAGTCACATGAAAAACTTATTTTGATTGGACACTCAATTAAATAGTTAATAAAAAATACAATACTAAATCTATGCTACAACATTTGCAATACATGAAAAAGGAATATAAAAAAAACAATTGGCAATCAATATTAAATATGCCCTCAAACATTTGTGAGTTATAATTTTGAAACTCTCAATTTCAAGGCACTGTTGATAGATATGGCATAATTTATTTAATCCTGGCTTTCACAGACTTTAAACCTAATCTGCCACAACAATTCTCTGTATTCTATCTTGTATTCCCAAGGTCCCCCCACCCCAAGACTATCAAGAATTTGTTCAAGCACTGTGAACAAAAATGTTTTGAAATTGCTGCATTCCTGAGAGTGCCTAAACAAAGCATTACTGCAGCTGACTGTCAAAATATTATGTATCTGTCCACGTATATTTTTTTAAAGAATGTTCAATTTTACCTATGTAAAAACTATGACAAGAGACAAAATTACCAAATATACTATACCTTTACTATTACAGGTATAATTTTTAGAAAACTTTATACTGCACGGTGGCAAGCTTTAAATCTGCTCCTTCATACACATATGTACATTGATACATCTTGCAGTTTCATATTTTATAATTTTACTAGAGCTGTTATTTAAAATATTATTTCTTTCAAAGCTCTCTTTTATAGTGGAGTATCTTTTAAATGTAAAATTGGGGCCATTTCCAATCTCGTCAATCATTTTTTAGCATCCATAGAGCAATCAAAATTCTTGCAATTGTCCTTTAACAAAGATTTTATCAAGTGTGTAGCACTACCACATTTTATGATCACCATTCTCTAAAATATTCCCTTAGCTTCCTAAACTTGGTTGTCAATGTGGCGGACAAATTCTCCATCCAATCTTTTACCTAAAGGAGGGCCAAATTTCATATGTCTATCCCTTAAAATGTCATCGGATACCTCCATTACTAAAGAATTTGGACAACCCCTCTCCAGTAACATGGATATCAGATTTCCTAATTCATATTGTATGCAAAAGGCCGACCATCTGTCCTTTAACCAGACTTCTGTTCTGTTTAACAGGCTGTAAATATGCATTCAAGAATGTTGGTTTGTGATATGTATTTGAGATAAAACATCCATTAGTTAAATCCTTGCTCCCACCCAGATAGGAAATACTGTCAAGGGAGAAGCAGTAGGCAAACTTCAAAAGTTTAGTGGTACTGTTTAAATATTTACCTCTAACCATTAATTAGCATCTTGAATCTGTAGAACTGCAGCTAATTGGGTATTGTTAACCATGTGTACTGCTCTGTAGGAATTTATTTTTATACTGGTACTACAATTATTGCTCCTTATTCATACAAACTGCTGTAGCTTCTTGTGTTTATAAAGAACCTGTTTTGATTTTTGTTGCATTTTGATAGCATTGTTATGTATATTCCTTATTCTTAGCCTTGTTTAAGTTGAATTTGCTTCTCTTTTGCTGTAATACCTTTATAACATTACTAATGGTGCCAAGTCCCTTCTTCCTTCAGACTTGCCTCTCTTCTTATTATTTTCATTTGCTTCTCTACCTGCCTTTTCTGCATCCTCTTTAACCTATAGGCTTATCTAATCCCTACCTACTAGTTGTTTTCTACCTTATACCTTCCGCTCATTCCCTTCCTGCCTTTCCTATACTTTGATTTATCTGCTCCATCTCTATTCTCTAATTTCCTCTCATTTCTCCACTTTTTTACTTTTTTTAAGTTGAAAACCCTGGACAATCTGACTGACTACAAATGCTATAGTTTCCAACTCAAGCACTTGAACTCTTGAAATTTCCTGGTCTAAACAGCCCTCCCAGCATCTGTTAACCTTGTCATTCTGTATGTTCATCCAAAGTTATCCTGTTTCAGTTTCTTAATTTACACATAAAGAGTTTTGCTCATCTCTGAACTTTGCTGACTGTACTTATTTCCAATTACTTCTTGCTCCAATCTTCATACTCTCTCCCTTTTAACCTCTTCCCTGCTTTTCTTAATACCCTACTGCAAACCTTAGACCACTGATATATCTAACTGCTATTTACTTCTTGTGCTTCCCTATACCTATTCTCTTCTCTCTTTTCTTTCTCCCTGTATCTACCCCATCACCTTTGTAATCTTATCATTTAGCCTTGCTTTCATACTTACTTACTGTGAATATATTTTATCCTCTGAGATTTACTGATTGTTTTTCAAGGAAGAGTCATGGCTCAGCCCACTACACTCAAGCTCTCTCTGCTCCCCTAGCCTACCCCCCATTCCTACCTACCCTTAAATCAATTTCCATTATAGCAATACCATTTTTGCAACTCCTCTTCTACACTCCAATATCCTAGCCTTCCACCAATCTAATCCTACCCCTACTATTTTGGCCACTCCCACCAGCTTAGACATTCTATTCTTAAAGCTCCCACTCATCCTCTCTAGTTATATTTCCTCACTTAATATTACCTCTCCTTCCTCTTCTCAACCACATAACCTCCTACCCATCTTATTCCTTATACTTCACTGTGGTCCTTTACCACTTAACCTCTCTCTTTCTCATCCTATCTGATTTCACTTCTTATCACACTCCACTTAATCTTCATTCTAACTCCCCTACATTGTCTTACTCTTCTAGTACCACCTCTCACTATTCCTCCTCTATATCTTCCAGTTTCTTCTCATGCACTGAACAGACTCTCCCTAAAATCAGACTCCTTTCAAAAGAATATTTCTCAACATAAATAAAAACTGAAGTTCCTCCTTCCTTACCCCACTATGTCACTCTTACTCCACCTCTGCATCACTCTTCAACTTTCTGTTGACATTCATCCCAACCCAGGTCCCCACAACAACTTATCTACTCCCACCAACTCTACTTACCTATTACTGCAAGTACCAATCTCCAATGTCAAACATGTCTCCTTTTATTCCAGTAATATCCATAGTATACTTAACAAGTCAACTGAATTTCACTCTTGGACTCCTCATCAATCCCCTAGCTTTGTTTCACTCACAGAAACATGGCTGAAACCACATAATACAGACAATGAATTTCTTCACCCTAGTTACAACATCTTATGCCAAGACAGAATACATAAGAAAAGTGGAGGTGTAGCCATTATGTACTCTGACCTCTTAACCTTATCCCCCCAACCAACCCTCCCCCTATTTTCACCCAGCTGAATTTATCATTGCTAACTTTTAACTAAATAACCATAAAACCTTAAGTATATCATGTAGCTATATACCACCTGGAGACAACATACCCATACTAGAACAGATACTTCACTGGCTGGCTGACACTATACCTAACAAAATTATCATTTTAGGTGACTTCAGTATTAACTGGCTTGCCCTCTCCTCTGACTCACCAGCCACAAGTATTCACCTATATGGCTATACTCAGCTTATCTACTCTCAAACCTTTCTTCACAAACCCACTAACTCCAATTCCACCTTAGACTGGATTCTTGTTTCCCTTCCTCATTTCTATTATCACCCTTAAACCCTGCCAGATACAATAAGTGATCATTCTCTTATTTAACTCCAGAGAGTCTCCTCCACTTCTCTAGACCCCATAAAATTAAAGTTTGCAGAAAGTTAACCAACTTCTCCCTGAGACTTTTAATAACTATCTTGCTGCTATTGACTGATCCTTCCTCTCTCACTTCCCTCTTGATGAAGCTGTTAACCAATTCAACTCCATCTTCTTAAGCACACTAAACTCTCTAGCCACTCCCAGAACTGTTTGAGTCAAATCACGCTATTCACCTTGGCTCACTAAGTCAACCCAGTCCCTCATGCAAAATAGAGATTTTGCATAGAAACTCTGGATAAAAAACAAATCACTCACACACTACCAAAAATATAGGGAACTCCATAATCTGACCAAAAACACATTAACATTGACAAAACAACTTCTACCTAACACCCCTTACCACACAACCTACAAATCGCCAAAAAGTCTGGGATACAATCAACCAAATTCTCCATTCAAATAACCCCTCAACTCCCAACCTGCCCTAATAATTCACCCCTAGAAACTACTTCCATCTTCAATAACTACTTTACTGATACCATTAGCAAACTTGTGCCAGGTGCCAACACTTCCTTTTCCTCACCTCCCACCAAACCACTTCTAAATAGCTCTCCTTTCTTCCTTAGTCCCATCCCCACTAGCCACATTAAAAATCTTCTTCTCAAACTTAAACCATGTTCCCCTTCAGTCGATAACTTGCCATCGCTCTTCCTAAAGGCTGCTGCTAACTCTATAGCTTATCCAGTCTGCATCCTCGTTAACCGCTGTATCTGTAAATCCACTGTCCCAACCATCTGGAAGAAATTCTACACCATGCCTATCCACAATGGTGAAACGTCTGTTTAGCTGTCTATCTCCCAAGTGAATTCTCTCTCCACTCTCTAAAATCCTTGGGCATTGTGCCCACAAACAAATCCTGTCTTATCTCATGCTAGAAAACCTTATCACCCCTACCCAACATGGGTTTTGCCCCCCACCATAGCACAACTTCTGCTCTCATTTCCTTCACTAACTCCATCTCCCTAGCCAGAGACAATAATAAACTAATACCCTGCCTTTGACACTGTCTCTCATTCCATCCTGCTATCTAAGCTATCTCAACTAAACCTCTCCCCTGCTACTATTTCCTGGTTTACTAGCTACCTCACTAACAGCAATCCGTCAAATGGCTCACAGCTCTATCTCCCTTTTTCCCCATAAAAACAGGTGTCCCACAAGGCTCTATTCTAGATCCCCTTCTTTTTAACATTTTTACTAACCAGCTCCACACATCTTGTCCTCAGTCATCTCTCATCCAGTATGCTGATGACTTCACTATCATCACCATTGCTGATAACCCCTCTGACCTGCTCACCCATACTCAAACCTCTTTCAACCTCACAGAAACCTGGCTTACTAACAACCAACTCATACTTAACCCTAAAAAGACTAAACCCCTCCTATTCCTACCCAAATCACTCTACCATCTGAAATCCTTTTTATATATCTCTTCCCTTAACAGCACCATAATTTCAACAGAACCTCACACAAAGCTCCTTGGTGTAATCATTGATGACCAACTTAAATTTGATCTCCATGTACAGAAACTGTTTAAAGAAAACCCATGAAAAGCTTGGCCTACTTTATAGAAACCAAATGTTTCTCACCCCTAACTCCAGAATCTCTCTTTTCCCAGGCTTATCGTCTTCCTAATCTTTTGTACTGCTTTCACATCCTTACTAACTTACATTCCTATCTACTATCCAGACTTGAAACTACATATAACTAAGTTGCCAGGTTTGCAGCTAACATGCCACCAAAATCACATCACTGTCTTTCACTCCAAAATCTCATTTGGCTAGAATTTCCTAAACAACTCATATATTCTCAACTTCTCAAAATCCATCCTATTCTAAACAAGCCCTCCTCCTCCTGCCCTAGCATTTCCTCACTAGTCTTCCTCTATAACCTACCTCGCTCCCTCAGAAGTTCTGACCAATGCTTATTACAGATCCATAAACCTAAAAATAATCTTCCCTTGGCCCTCAGAAATATTACTCATACACATAAATTTAAGACATCTCTTAGAAACTACCTTTACAGCACCTGAAGATGTCACTGCAACCATCTCACCTAAAATTCATCCCTTCCCTCTCTCTGCCTTTATTTATTTACCTCTCTCTTATTCCTTCCTTTTACTTTCCTTCCTACATAAATACTATATATCCATACTTCCGGTTTACCCTGTATTACTCTATTACTTTCTTTTTTACCCCTCTATTTACTGTCCCTAGTAACCTGATACTTCCTGTCCTGTTTACCTACTCTATATTCTTCTTCTGTTCTCAATATCCCTCAAATTAGCTGTCCCCTCTATTCTTACACTAATCTCTCTTTTATCTGTCTACCTATTCTCTTCCCTCACACTTCTGCTTGTCAGCTAACTTCTATGTTTCTCATACTAGATCACCAATAACAATTTTTATGCTTCTTTACAACCTTGCTTGGACCAAATGCTCTTCTATACTCACTCCTAACTTGTAATAACTCACTCATTGACATTTCTTCTTGCACTACATTTGGTCATTTGCTTTATCTTCTCAGATTATATCCTTTTCTACATATTTCTATTAAATTTACTGTAGCATTATCAGTACTGAAAATATATTCCCTGTACTATTATTCTCTCACTTGCACAACTTGTCATTTGAATTTTTATTTATATTTTGTAACATTAAGCTGTGGATCACTACCTGAAACTGTGTATTTTTTATATGTAAAACATGTCCTCTGATTCTAATTACTTGTATAATTCATACTGTGGAGCTATTCTCCCCGGGCCTCCACTGAAAACGGGCGCAAGCTCAGATGGACTAACCTGGTCAACAAATGCCAAATAAATAAGTACATAAATTAAATGAAATCATCCAGTTGTGAAAGCTCAACTCCCTATAATGTAAAAATATTATCCAAAATCTCAAAAAGGGTTTTGCAAAACTTAAAAAAATGGGGTCTTAAACAAAAATCCATGTACCCTGTACCGCATAACTAGGTTGGCATAGAAGAAGGCATAAGCTGCCCCCATTGCTACAACACAAGTCTATTTATAGTATTCCCTTATAAAGAAAAGAAAGTTGCAAAGCACAGTTTCCATAAAATCACTAATGTACTTAACGTCATCATTATTCAAAAAAAATCACATTTGATGAATGTTTCTTGGCACCATTCCATGTGGAATGCAGGAAGATAAATCAACCACATCTATTGTTACTAACACACACTTATCATCAAACAAGTCAAACGTGTTTTTTCCAAGAAATCCTAAAAGTCCTTAATAATATATTAATAGCCATTAAAAAACATTTAACTTTTTTGCCTAAGAAAATAGCCAAGGGATTATAACCTGATGCTGCCTGCCACAATGGGCCTTAATGGAGGATTTTCAACACTCTTATGGATTTCTGGAATTCCACAAATACTGGGCACTGTTAGAAATTCAACTCTAAGGAACATATGCAACTCATAAGTGAGGCTCTTTTGCATCTGTAGATCATACAAGAAAACATCAGTTTTATGATAGGCCATTTTATCCTCTCTTTTGACACCATTATATTATGCATGTGATCACTTGAGATGGGAAACATTTTACTAGAATAATCAACACTTTTCATTAACACAAGCCCTCCCACATTATTGCCATTCTTAGCTCTGATATTTCTATTATTAACCAATTGTTACAAGGATCTCTTATTGTGTGCCAAATTTCCACAGACATATCTTTTCTTCTGGTCAGCCCTCCTTATTAAATATTTTTCACATATTTTCCCATAAAGAAGTAATGCAGGATATAATGAGTGGTTAACAGTATTTGGTATAGTAAACTTGCTCTCACATTGTACCTCATTCTTATTTTGAAATAAAACAGCAAAGTTTAGTTTTCTAATATACAATTTACTTTCTATAAGTAATTCTGCCAGGTCTGAGGTCTTGTTAGGTACAAACTAACCCTCTTCTAAACAATTCAGAGTATATATGGTCAACAGTTAAATCACTATAATTTAAAAACAAAATAAGAATAAGCCTTTGTATATCACTAAAGGTCCTTAGGAAACATAGGAGAAACACAGCAAACAAAATATCCACAATGGACCACCATGGAGCTACAATCCTTTTAATAAAACAACTTGAAACCCAAAAAAACAAAGGGAAAATAAGTTGCAGCTTAAGCAGAGAAAATGGATAAGCACTTTCAGCTTAATAGCCTTCTTCATATCCTCAGTTTGTTCTGCTTCAGCAAATTGTTTAAATCAGCCAATCAGAAGCTTCAAAATGGGACAACTCCTTCTTGTCAAAAGCAGCAAAGGACTTTTGATAATTTAAGATGCATGCTAACTTACACCAATGACACCTTGCAGATTTGTCAAATAGTGAAAAAATATTGGTCGGTTTTAACTGTGGATGAAAATATAAAAAATATTGTAGGTGAAACAGTTAAATTTGTCTTTAAGAATAAGAAAAATCTGAAAAGATTATTGTGTAATAAAGATGGAATAAGCAAGAAGAAGATTAACTCCAAAAAAGGTACTTATATATGTGGCCGTTGCAAAGCATGTAGTTGTATCAACACAACAAACTGTTTTCTTCATCCAGTTACTGGAAGGTCTTGTAGTTTTAAGAGGTATGCTGACTGTAACACCTTATATACTTAGCAGTTTGCCAAAACTGTTCAGCTTTTTATGTAGGTAAAACCAACAGAACATTTAAAGAATGAATTTTATGCCACATGAGTGATATAAAGAACTGTGTGAAAATCATGTGGCATAAAAGTCACAAATCATGTTATGGAGCATGTTGGCCATTTGTTTAACTTTATGGTTCTTGTGACTCTTCAAGAAAATATAAGGGAAGGTGATATACACAATAAAACTGAGATCAACAAAGTTAAATGGATAGCGGACTTGCAGGCTGATCAAAAGCCCTGTTTGAATGCAGTACTTCCAATAAAACCTGTGCTAAAAGGGCAGTGCCCCTATTAAGAAGTACTGAATAGTCAGAGAGGAGTTGTCCAATTCTGAAACTTGTGATTGGTTGATTGTCGTACTTAAATAATTTGCTGAAGCAGAACAAACTGAGGATCTGAAGAAGTCTATTAAGGTGAAAGCGCTTATCCATTTTCTCTGCTTAAGCTGCAACTTATTTTTCTTTTGTTTTTATGGTTTGCAAGTTGTTTTATTAAAAGAATTTCAGCTGCATGGTGGTCCATTGTGGATATTTTGTTTGCTTAATTTAAAACAGGAATGAAGACAAACTCCAATATAACTCCAGGCAACAGGATAGACACTGGACACCTTCAGAAAGTGAAAAACAATTTATTTAATACTCAGATTAAAACGATAAGCACTTTCATCCACTTATACATAGACTTTATCAGATAAAGCAACTAAAATTAACATGTGTTTATATAATGAATTTAAGTGTTACAGCACACAGTATTGTCTAATCAGAGCAGCTCAAGTTATATGCTTAGGAATAACCACATTTAAAGGTGTATGTATCTATACAAAAACATTTACACTTGCATTTCTGTAAAACTATGACTGCATAAAAATTCCCACCGCTTCTTTCTAATACAAATACAATTTACATAAATATGCTTATATATAAATAAATATCATATAACAGTAATTTACAAATAGTTTAAACAGAGTCCTAAAAATAACTTGTTAATTATTATTCCCACCAGTAAAAAGTACACACATGTATATAAATCCTGTCATAAAAGTATAAATAAATATACATGTGTATACACACCTGATGTTACTCAAGTGGTCTCCCATTCAAATTCTAACCAAGCCCGACCCTGCTTAGCTTCCAAAATTAAATAAGGTTGGGTCCATTAAGACTGGTGCAACCACAATATAAAGCTCCTCAAAAAATTAATTAAGATGAAAATGCCTTAAGTTTTAATAAACATGTGGTGAAAATATATAGCTTTAACCTGACCAAGCACAAGAATTTAATTCTAGCTACCAAAATAACTCCTTCTTCTCCAAGATTAACATTAACGGGCCCCCTCTGGTGTCTAATTCAACATTGTCAATGGCCATAAACTTAAAAGAATGTGTTGGATACCCTGTAATATGTCGAGCCAAGGCATTATTTGGATTCTTTCTCCTAATACCATATAAATGTCCGTAGATTCTTTAATCTACGTTCAGTCTTCCCAATATAATAGGAATATAATAGCATGGACAATCATTACACCTGGCTAAGTATACTAGGGCTTTTGATTCACAATTAAATTTTTTATATATTCAATATTCCCTATTTATTATTATTATGTTTCCAGTATTGTTTTTAAATTCTTACTTCTACGATACACAAAAAACAGCCTATCATTTTTTTTTGCCTCAGTTCACTGTCCTCTAATAATATTGGCCAGTTTTTCTTAAAAATCCCTTCAATATCCTTCTATTCAAACTAAATGTGGTGATAAAAGCAACATTGTAATTAATTTCATCATCAGAACTAGATACTATTGCAGATGTTAAACTATATAATCAGATGTACTCTCCATCATGTTACCAGTCAATGATCTGAAAATCGGTTTAAAATAGCCAGATGTTCTTTTTTGCCTTACTTCAATTATTTTATGTACTAAAGCCCTTGACTATCTTCTGTTTATAAACATATTATATAATAATTCACATTTATTGTTGAATTCTGTGTCTTTAGTGACCATTCCTGTAGGGTTCCTATCAGCAGACCAAAGACACATGTTTTCGAATGCGTCTTGGTTGAACTGACAAAACCGAAACAGTAAAATATCGAAGTGACATGTAAGCGAATTCTTTCCCTGGGAAAGAATTCACTTGGCCGCTTCGATACTTTGCCGTTTTCGGCACTGTAGTGCGGTCTCAGAGTTGGTATATTTAAGTAGGGGGGGTGTGGGGGCACAGCCCCCTACGTCGGGGGGTGGGGGCAAAGCCTCCCACTTAATCTCATGTTTTAATGTGCTTACTTTTTTTATTGTTGGAACAGTGATTTTTTTCCCTTGGAAAAAAATCGCTGTTCTGACAGTTCGGTTTTGTAAGCTTTCACTTACATGGGGTCGATTAATCACCGTTTGCTTACCTAAGCGTTTGGTGATCTAATATAGACCCTTCTTGTAGCCCTAACCAGCTGTCCTTTTATAACTGATTTCTTTTGACTAAATGGGTGTAAGCTGGAAAGATGTAGCAGGCTGTTTGAATAGGTCTCTTTTGTATGTATCCTAGATACATAACACTTATTTATGAAGTCCTTGCTCAAAAACACATCCAAATAAGCTATACTGTTAATTCTGTGTTCACAAGTAAATTTCAAAAAATAAGTTGAAATATTAATATATAATGCAAACAATTGTTCACATCTATATCACTGCCTTCCCAAATGATAAACATATCATCCAAAAAATGCATATATAGTTTACAGAATTTACTCCAGTCACTAGAAAAAA
Source organism: Protopterus annectens (assembly GCF_019279795.1). Classification (NCBI taxonomy): domain Eukaryota; kingdom Metazoa; phylum Chordata; order Ceratodontiformes; family Protopteridae; genus Protopterus; species Protopterus annectens. Next base: position 740,417,165 of record NC_056741.1, on the reverse strand, counting down.
TGCATTCGTTTTGCCAATAGGCCATTATAATGTTTGCAAATGCCCCCCCCCCCCACAAGGGGAGCCCATGGCAACTCCAGAATAGAATCCTGTTTGTAATAATTGCTATTAAATAAAATATAGTTGTTACTCAAAATTAATTCTAACAGTTCCTCAATTAAATTAATTAGGTCCTGGCTTGTACCCTTCAAATGCAGGAATTCAACGACCTGTTTGTTGTGGTATAACTGTATAAAGGTCCTTAACATCAATTGTGACAAGTAAATCATCACAATTAAACTCCACATTATTAATAGTTTCCAGAAAGGACCAAGAATCTTTATGTATCTGTTTTTCCTTGTTAATAAATTCTTTCAAAATACTGTCAACATATTCTGCACACCTAGAGGTAATTGACTTTCAGGCATCCACTATAGATCTTAACAGGGGATCATTAAAGCTGTTATGGATCTTTAGTAGACCAATAATAGTAGGTACCTTAGGATGTAACACATTTAAAAAATTAAATAACTGAACATCAATATGCCCCTCAATAAATAAATCATTCATTTCTTATCTAATTCTCTAATAAGCAATATGCATTTGTTTCCTAGAGTTTAACCCATAATTTTCTGAATTCAAACTGTTAGCTAACCTAGGATAATAGTCATAATAATCCATAAGTACAACCCCCCCTTATTTGGTATCATTATATGTATTTTCTGTTGTTTCAAAAAATCCAATACTTGCCTTTCATCACTGTTTAAATTATTCTGTAAAATATTGCCCCTGCTTTGTAAATTCCTCATATCCACATATTATCTCAAATAATTGTAAAGTAGGATGTAAGGGGGGATAAAAGTACTAGGTACATGAAATTGACTCCTGTTTGTAAATTCTGTACCAAAGAAAAGCTGTAAATTAACTTTCCTTATCATGGGATTCTTCAGTTGCTGACTTACTAGCCAGGGGTATGATGTTTGTACCTTCTGTGACATCAAAAGTGCCCCATGTACTAATGGGTTTGAAATTATTTTTAAGGAAAGTTAACCCCAGGCATCCCAGAGGTGTTGCTGCTGTTACTTGCTGACAAGCCTCTCCAACTGCATCAGGGGTGGGAATGCTTCTGCATCTAAAATAAAATCAGGGGGGAGGGGGTGGAAGACGAACCAGGTTGGGTCATACTGCTCCCAACCGTCTGTCTTAATTTCCACCTGGAGATCATTACTAATCATTTCATTCCCCACATTAAAATTGGCGACTAATTGCCCATTATAATACTTAATGGATAAGCCTTATTAGAGTTATACTCCCTCTCATTACATTCTAACTTACACAAATTATAAGTTTTAACTGTGTCTAGACAAGAAGTTCCTTGTAGATCTGGATAAAGGCTTGCAAACCAAAAAATATATAGAATATATCAACAACAAAGAAGTGGGATGCAAGTCCAACTAATGGCTTCAACAGAGATACTATTTATTCGACAAAGAACAGAGAATAAAACTTAAGCACTTTTGCAGTGTGTCCCACTGCTTCCTCAGACGTATACATATTTGAAATGGAGCTTCCACTTACATACTGTTACTATCAGTCAATAATTGAAAGCAGCTGCTCCATGCATTCTCTTCTTAAAGTCATATACTGCATGATCAAAAACAGCATGTTGGATCCCATCTATTCTGATAAAAATACATCTAATGTACTTAAAGCACTTCAGTATTCTAAAAATATACAACACAAAACAATATATATATATATATATATATATATATATATATATATATATATATATATATATATATATATCCATCCACATAAAATATATACAATGTACATAGAAAATGTATATATGTTACAACTCTAAAAAGCTATAATACATATAAAAAGGAGTGTATCTCACCGCACCCCTCCCTTTTAAATATGTAAAACATAACAATCCCAGAAATGTACTGAATATGTATTAGTGTTTTAGGGGTCTACTCTTTAATATAGGCTTAACAGGGACCTTAACATTCAGACCCTTCCCAGAGTCAGCACTAAGCTTAACTATCCATTTGGTTTCGTGGGTTTCTGTTCTGTTTCTCACGTCACTTTGTCTACTGTCTATCTTAGTATTTTCAATCATATAAAACTTAAAGTTATGTTGTTCTGTGGTATTCTTCACATGCTTGGCTAACGCATTCGTCATGACCTGCTTGTGAATGTCATACAGGTGCTCCTTAATTCTATGCTTACATTTTCTATCAGTTTTGCCTACATTGAAGGCTTGACAGATTTGGCAGGAAGCCAGATACACTATGTGCTCTGTGTCACATGTCCCATTTGCTTTGAACCAAAAGGTTCTGTTTAAATCTGAATGCTGATATTGTTTTGACGTATCAATAAATTGGCAAAAATTACATTTGCCACATGCCTTAACCTTTCTATCTTGGTTCATGTCATTAAATCTGGGGTAGCATAACTACCTTTTAATGTTAGTCATATTCCTATACACAAAATTAGGCCTAGTACCTAAAACTGCTTCAATTTCTGGGTCCGCTGTTAAAATAGACCAATATCTCTTGAATATATTAGTGGCTGTTTGTACATTGTTAGCATATTTCAAAGACATCCTATGGTTTTTATTACCCTTTCTCTTAGTCAACCCTCCTACCACTCTCTCAGAGAAATAAGGTTTCCCTTGTTCACCTCTTTCATCTTTAACTTTTTCTATTATGTTCTTCACTTTCCTCTGTTGATATCCTCTCTGTACGAACTTGTCTTGTAGGCTGGACATTTCAGTTTCAAAATCTTCAGAATCCACACACAACCTAGATAAGGGGGCAGACACATGTTCTGGGTGCATGCTTGTTCTATGGAGATATGCATTTCTATAACAGTCTTTCCTGGGTACACCAGTGGTGAGTTTACCTTCCTCAGTGACACTGATTTTGATGTCAAGAAAGTTTAATGGCTTGGTAGAACTCTTCATAGTGAATTTTAGAAAGCTAGACGTGGTATTCAAAAAGCTAAAGCATTTGGCTAATTCATCTTCAGTACCTTTCCATATGAAGAAAAGATCATCCACAAATCTCCTATAGAACTTAATGTGGCTGTTGAATCTACCTTTTAATATACGTTCATCTTCCCATACGGCAATAACAATGTTGGCGTAGCTATTAGCACAGGGTGTGCCCATAGCTACGTCATCTAACTGAACATAGATATGGTCATAAAAATGAAGGCATTATTTTCAAGAACAAGCTCTATTAGCAGTGTTACCAACTCTTTCTGTGCCGTGTTCCCTTCCCAATGGTTGTCCAAAAACCGCCTTAACATATATATGCCCTGCTGGTTGGGAATCACTGTAAATAGTGATTGAACATCAAGACTTACCATAGTGTAGCCTGTAAAGTTTAACTGTGTCTACTATCCTCTCAACATTATTAAACAATGAATAATGAACATCCTTCTTCACATCAAATAAATCAGCAGGCAATGAGCTATTGAGCTTGTATAAGTCATTCATACGTATGAACATATGTCTCTCCTTTTCTTTGATTTAAATCTCATGATATTATAATATTAATCAAGAACAGAAACCAGCTCATGATGTAATTCAGAACTTTCCATAATTCCATTTGGAAGCATCCATAATCATAAACCATGATGGACTGTCTTGCAGGAGAGTTGGGAGGGTGGCCTAATGGTTAAGGTGTTTGCCTTACAAACACAAGGTGCATGGTTTAAGTCTCACAACGGATAATTGGCTTGGCTCACAAGGGCAATTAGCCTAGTGCTACTAAAAAAAAAAAAAAAAAAAGATACAGTCACTATTGTCAACCTGCAAAGTTTTATTTTTAGTGACCTTTTATCAAACGTGGCAGGCTGGATGTAAAGATTCAAAAGTCTCACATTTGCCCCACATTGTCCCTTTCAAATTAGGATTGTCAAGCAACCAATTTTCAAAACAAAATAACTCATCAGAGCTATTCAAATAACCATTACTCTTATTACTAACAGTACATTGAATATCATGTTCTGTTGGCTGTTTCAATTCAGTGGTACTGGATCTCGAATCAGAATAAATTCTCAACTGCCCTTCACATTGTTTGTCAACTCACAGCGTCTAGAAGATGGTGAAAGATGTTCATCCATTACACTACATGCATCGTTGTCAGTGGAAACAACTACCAATTCTGCATCACACAGGGAACATAATCCATTGTGACCACCAGAGGGCAAAACAACAGTTTTTTTTCCAACATTTGTAGAACACAATTGGGAAATTAAATGTGTTAAAGCTTGTGTCAAAAGAGCCATAAGCTTAGAAAGTTCACTGGGTATATTACCAGTACAAGGAAATTTGCCTCTATTAGATACACCATGACCTTGGGAGTTGCCATCCAAGAACATATCCCTTGATGACATGACAGACAAGAACAATGAACCACCAACATAAAATATCCAAACTGTGCCAGAACCAAGAAGCAAGAAGACTAAATGCATGTTGCCAAGCCAAGCCACATGGGAGACCAAACCACAAGAATCAGGAAAGGTAATTTATTAAAAATAGTTAAGCTTTTTCAACCACTCATTTCTCTATGAGGTCTGCACTAGTTTAATGACTGACTGGTGGCAGTAACTACATTTTCCTTGGTTATAGAGTACGTTCTGATCTTTCATAAGGAAACACAATTCTTTGACCATTTCATTTTCTAATGATGGTCCAGAATGACCTAGAAGCAGACATACTCTGAGCAAGTTCAATGACGTCTCCTAACCTCTTAGTATCTACTGTGTTCTACTTTGTTCTTACTTGCATGGATAGCTCAGTGCCATTTCCTATATTATACATACAGCTACCAGACTAAAATAATAAGAGATTTATGATATTTTTGTACCTTAATATGACTTTAGCACATTTCAGCTGTGCATCATACCATCTGTGAGATTATGACCAACACTGTTTTTGCTTTCTTTCAAATAGCCCCTACAGTAAGTATCTGTTTGTTAAAAAAACTCCAGCTATGGCACAGTGATTAGTTTAAAACACAGCACATCACAATTTTATCAGATATTTATCACCGGCATAGTTAACAGCTTCTCATTAAAAGAATTAAATCTTAGTTCAAATAGGGCCAAATATCCATGGTGTATCTCCTAACAGTTAATCAATCAAATAACAAGATGAATGGGGAGGTCGAAGAAAGGAGAGCAGATAGGGCAAGACCACTGAAAAAAAAGACACACTGATTTCACAAAACTGCAGCTATGCTAGAATTACATTACAGAGATGCTTCAGAACTTGTGACAACTCACCCACCATCTGAATACTATAGCCATGCCATCCATTTATTCAATGCACTTTGTATTTATGTGTTCTGTCGCCTGAAACTACTTGGCATTCCGACTCTTCTAGCTATAAGTAAGAAAACTTCTAAGTATAATGCTCTTCTCACAGAATGCTCTGAAATTTTGTTAATTCAGCAGTGCCTTTTAATAGTGACTGTCTAGGCATCAAGCCAATGATCCTTACCAGACATGCATGAAGAATAGAGGGGACTGTCAGTTATTATAGTTATATCAGAGTCAAGAAGCATTCACCAACAACCATCTACTGCTTAACCCAAAAATTCTCTGAACAATACTTCTATCGGTGTGGTTTCACACATAAAAGTGTTAGGTGTAAATATCAACAACAGTCTTAAGTATGACCTGCATATCAGCAACAACATAAAAAAAATAATCAAAAATTGGCCATGATGTATAGGGCTAAGAAATTCATCTCCAACTCCGCAAGAGTAACCCTTGCCACCACCTATCTCTTACCCTCTTCTCTATACGTTTCACCTATTCTAACCAATCTTCACTCATCCCTCAAACAAAACGTAGCCAATGTTATAATAAAATAGCTAAATTTGCCACAGGGCAGGTGCACTACTCTCATCATTGCTCTGCTCTCAAGTCCATAAATTGGTGGAACTACCCCACCTTCTCACCTTTAATCAAGTAACACTAACACACAAAATACCATACAACTCCTATTTTTCACAAACTATATCATCACTGCTTCAACACTATATTGCATCTTGTGACCTACACTCCTGTCACAAGAATCTACTATCTATTTACAAACCTTAGAGATCTAATGGGGTTAGTCTGTAGTCTCACTGTGTTGCCAAATCATGGAATAGCATTCCAGAAGTAATCAGACTTCTACCCCACTACTATTCCTTTATGTCTAGGCTGAAATAACATCTAACCAATATTTGGATTTGCCCCTGCGCCACACCATCTCAGTACTCTTTTCTATTCCTTTCTCCCCAGTATTAATAGAGTTTTTCTCGATACATCCTACTACCCTTCCTGCATTGCCTACTTCCTAGCCTAACCTTTCTATAATTCCTTAACATTCTAATGTTCCTTCTTTCTATTCTTGCACTAACCTTTATCTATCCCGGAAATTATGGCTGAAATTTGCTATCTAAGTCACTTGCCAGAAATTGTATATAGTTATTACAACTTATCACTCATTCTGTAATATATTTTTCATGCATTATTATATAACATACATATTAGGAACTCTATTCTATCTTCTATATAACGGATGTTCAATTTTATTGCTTGCTTTATATTTGCTTACTTTCTTCTTTTATTGTATCCACAAATTCTACTCCTGTGTTGTGCTGCTGTGTGATTGTCTTAGTCTTTGCAACCAATGTTGATTTGCAATTCTGTTTAAATTGTACTGTGGAGCTTTTGTCCCCGGGCCTCTGCTGAAAATGGGCTTGCACCCAGTCGGACTTTCCCAGTAAACAAATGTCAAATAAATAAAAATAAATACATTTATTATAACATCCTTAGAGTATTTAGCTGGAATAGAACTGACATTCTCGGTGGGATAAAACACGTCAGGTATTCCAGCCCAGTCAGATATTTTTGCACACACACTATGAGCATTACTTAAACATGAAGTAGTACCGTGCTGTTTGATAAAACTGGAAGGTCTGGGCTATGCACACCCTCTGGTTTTTAATCTTCCATGGCTGGGAGATAAAAGTGAATGATTAACATTTCCTGCCTGTACAGGGAAACCAGAAATTATACTTGATTAGCAGCTCTAGAATAAAGATGCATATCATTCATCAAAATGCGCCCCCATAATGTTAAGGACAAACCTGATATCGAAAAATGTGTACTCATTATGAATGGCAATTCAGTGCATTCCAGTTATTGACCACTAACTGGTCATTTATTAATATAAGGAATCCAGATTTTGAAGATACAGCTTGCAATGTTGTATCTCATGAACTATTGCAAGAGAATAGCAAAAATAGGAAAGGGTGATTGTAGGTGGTGAAAGGGCAGTGAAGGACTGTAGGTGAAAGGAAGAAAAAAAGAAAAGATTCAGGTAACATGAGGGAAATACGCACTGGGCTGAAGTGAAGATCTGGAGGAAGAAAGAAAGCAGGAAAGGATAGAGGTGAGCAGTAATCTTAGCAGAATAAGTTGCTGGAGGAAAGGAAGAAGATGGAGAGACCAACAAGTGGAGGACACTCTCATTAGAGATATAAGACAAGACAGCAAAGGAGAAAAATGTGTCTATTGAAAATAAAGAGAATTAAAGGGCTTACACGAGATGGATTAAACATGCTGCGAGTAGACTGGCAAAGGAGAAGAAAAGGCAGCCCCCATCTAAAAATGCTCAGACACTTCAGTCATGCAGCACAAGGCAAAGAGGAAAGCAATAGAAAAAAGACACGGCTGCAATTAATGGGCATCTCGGTAACCTTCTTCAGGGTACTAGTATTATGATGTGAGAGTAGCAAATGAAAGGTTAGACTGGAACAGCACAGTGAATAATTAAAACATGGTACAAAAACAAAGGCTACGGGATAGTGTGGCCTGATGGGGAAGTCATATGTTGCTGCACATTCTAGTCTTCCAGCAGCAGTCATCTTACATGCTAGAGTTAGTCGGAGAAAGAAAGTTAATTCAGATGTGCAAGGTAGTTGAAAAGGTTTCATTATAATATCACAATATTCAGAAGTTAGCCCTGATCACACAGAACTACTTATTTGAACACCCACTTGATATAACCACATGTACTCTGCTTTCATGTGAGTTTCATGCAATAACAACACATAAAAACTTAAAAGTGGGCCACCCCTCTGTACCAGCTTACATTAGAAGTATATATGTAACAGATCTATGTCAGATGACTGAGTTTTCAGAAATTCAAAATGCATATGGATGAGATGATATGATCAAGGTTCCAAAAACGTGAACATCAAAAAACCCCACAAAAATCTATTTCTTTTTACATTCATCCAGGGGGGCAAGCCCCCCTGCATCCCCCACATCCCCTGTAAATTATATATACTAACTCTGAGATCACACTACAGTGAAGAAAAGGGTAAATCTCCTCATCCTGTCTGTACAGTGATCTCTATCCAAAAGATTCAAGTTTTCAAAAACTTGATCATATAGTCTCGACCATATGAATTTTGAGTTTTTGAAAACTCAATCAACTAATAGGGATCTATGTAAAAAGTACTAATCTGATTCTAAAAAGATGCACAGGTTTTTGTCATGACTTCTTGTCACTCTCTATGTGGGATTTACAAGTTCCCCCTTTGTTTGCAAAATTCTATCAGATTCTGGGTATTCTGGTTCCCCATCTTTCAAAAACATGTGAGTTGACTGACTATTCTAAAGTGTTCATATGTATCACATTTGCCATTGCCCTTGTGGCCTGCGTTAACAACTGAAAAAAATCCATTATAGGGCCAAACCTTACCTTACTCAAAATGCCAGACTAGCCACACCCAGATCCCACCTCCTATCTACTATCTCTATTGTTTTCAACTTTTCACTAACCTGCGCAAGTCTGATTTACATCTGTTTGATTCCTGCTATAACAAAATAGCAAAATTTGCTGCTAATATACCCAACAGGATCCATCATTGCCTTGTTCTTCAAAAATTACACTGGCTTGAATTTCCCAATCTGTTATTGCTCAGTCAGCTCACCACTGCCCACTGTATTACCCACAAACCTGAAAACTGCCCTGCACTCTCCAACCTAGTGCAACTAAATACCAACCCCAGGACCCTTAGATCATCCGATAAACTTATACTCAAGGTTACAAAGTCCCATAATTACTTCAGTGACTCTCTCTTCTCCTTCAAAGTAGCCAAACAGTGGAACCTATTACCCCAGAATATCTTAAAAAACACAGATCATTATAGCTTCAAAAAACTCCTAAAAGAATACTTTACTCAACAATGGCTATGCTCCTGTAATACTCCTGGCTAGTTTCTCATGCCTTTGATCAATTGTTTTCTATTCTGCTATCTTCTTGTCTTACTTCTACCAAACAAAAATACCACAATGATTTTTAGTTATATATCTAATGAGTTTCATATTACTGTCTGTAGTAAGGCTTGTAATGTTTTCTGTTTTACATTCCCCTTTTTATACATTGTGATTATTGGCAACTGTCAAACTTTTTGAATATTGTTTGTAAATCTTTTAAAAATGTTTGTAATCTTTTTGTACTATTGTTATGGAGCTTTTCTCTCCAGGTCTCTGCTGAAAACGGGCTACTTGCCCAGCCGGACTCTACCCGGTTAACAAATGTAAAATAAAATAAAATAAATAAATAAATTGTTACCACTTCACTTACTTCATTATAAATGAACAAAAACACAAATATTAACATTGTCAATACACAAACTGAACCAACATGAAATATATATAGCCTATTAAGCTGCAGAATATTATAACAGGAAATACAATTTAATTATATTCCTTTTAATGGAATCTTTAATTTCTTTGCTGTCAGCCTGATACAAGCCAATAAATCATTTACAAAATGAAATGTAAAAGCAGTCAATACTGAAATGAATCAATGACCTCAATATCTCACTCTGTACTTACATTGTCACATACAGTTCTGTGTATTATGTTTGCAGTAGCTACAAGAAACATTATTAAAATATTGGCGTCAGCAACCTTGCAATTGTAAGTCAAGGTTTCAAACAGTAAACAAATAAGCACAGCTGTCTACATTCAAATTAAAATGTACTCAGGAGAAAATAAACTTGATTTTGTTCCCAGTAACTAAAATATTGATAAAATATTACATATCAAGTTTAGGTTCTTGAGACCAAATGATTTTGTCTTTTCTGGAAATCAAATTTTCTACACATTACCAAAATTGCCTGCAGAATTAAAACATTTAAAATAATTACTGAAAATGGACTGATAAAATTTAAAATTCAGTGTTACATACAATTATGACGTGCCCCCCCCCATTTTTAATTGACTGACCAACAGCATTCTAGTCCATGGATGTAGAATGAGTTTTATCAAGTTAAATTAGAATGGTGGAATATTTCATAATTATTGTAAAAAATGAATTGCAGGATACATAAACATGATACTCTCTGAGGAAGTCTGGTGCACAGAAAGGCATGAATTTTCTGTCTGAGATTCATGCATGACATCCTTTAAGGGCTACAGAAAAGAAGCAGCAACCATCTACGCAGCAAGAAGTACAATTCAGTTAGCATACTCATGATAGCACATTTCAGACATAGCAGTACTGCCTTCAAAAAATGAATTACAGCACTGTTAAAAGAGGTCTACAAATGGGGCATAAACCACCGTGTTGCAAATCCAGCATGATTCATGGAGCTGTCCGTGCACAGTCGCAATCCATATACAAGTTATGACACCAATAGGCATGTTCTCATATGCACGCACACACACACAAGCACACGCACACACACATTCACACACATGCACACACACACACACACACACACACACACACACACACACACACACACACACACACACACACACACACACACACACACACACACACAGACATGCTTGGATCCATGGTGCAGAGGGATGGGGCCCTTACTGTAACTCAGGCAATCGGGATTCGAAAGTGGGCCTGGCACTGGATAAGCCAGGAAGGAAGAAGAGGATGAGTAAATGGGATTGGCCAACTTGCCTGTCCCGGGGGCAGTGGTTGGGGGTTGTGGGAAATCAGAAACTCACTGGGGGTGTATTCCTCTGGTAGAGACCAGATAATTTACCTTCCATGCTTGAGGAAAGAGTGCAGTAGCTGCTTTTTGTTAACACCCCTTGCACAAGTCAGGGACAGCTAGTGGGGTCAGCCATTGCATATTTCCCTTCAAGTCCACTAGCTGAGAGTTTGCTGGGGGTAATCATAGGGCTTAAGAAGAAAACCCTTGAACCATCCCTTATGACTCTCTGTATGATTGGTCCTCCTGGTCTACCCTTGCCCTACTGATGGGAATGAATGGACCGATTTGATGGGGGAATGATGATTGACTGGCAGTGAGAGCAAAGAGTGTAAAAACACACACATGCACAGACAAATTAACAGTGTAAAATAAGAACAAAAGATACTATCCTACAGGGAACAGTATTATTTAATAAAAAATAATAAAAACATTTTCCTCTTGCTTGCATCTTTCTCTGTCTGCGTCACTAAGTAAAGTACTGATGTTCTTTTTTCTTTACTTCTAAGGCTGTTTCTGGCAGCCTGAGACAATTGGAAATGACTGCTTACTGTTTCACCTAGCAGTCTAGCCAGCTTCCTCTAAAGCACATCTTTTCTATTTTTTTTAATTTCTCCAAATCTTTTGGGCTTCTAATACCATGACAAGAATGGACCCCATTCCTAAGTCAAACGACGATTAAAGCTCATGAAATTAGTATTGTTTCACTCTTTGATGTCAGCCAAAAGTGCTCTTCACAGCACCCAAAATGTGCCCAGTAATGACTATTTATTTTGTAATTCATACGGAGTTACATGTGTTGGTAGCATATCTAAATATGATTGTAGACTCTATTTTATAAGACCCGTTGCTCCTACTACTATTGGAACTATCTAGGTATCTTTCTTCCACATTGCTCTTGTTTCTGCTCACAAATCCTGATATTTTATGACTTTGTGTGTCTCTGTGCGCAGGACACTGTAGTCACTGGGTGCAGCAATTTCAGTGATCAATGCTACTTTTGTCCTCTTTTCATGGACCATTATATCTGGTTTTCTTGCCTCTATCTTTTGAACTGCTGGTAATGGATGATCCTATGTGGTGTAGACTTCATCATTTTCTATGATGCTTTGTGGCTCATGTTTCCAGTGTTTTTCAACCACTTCAATACCACAATGTTTGCGCAATCCACAATGCAGCAGTCTCGCCAGATTATTATGCCTTTTAGTTTACAGTCCTTCTGCTATTAATATGTCGCAACCAGCAACGAGGTGTGCAACTGTTTCCAATTCTGTTTGGCAAAACCTACATTTGTCTGTTTCTCCCACATGTTCAATGGACTTTATAAACCAATGTGTATGTAGCCCACTATCTTGGCCTGCCAATATTAACCTTTCATCTCTTGGTTTAAAATCACCTCTCCTTAACCATTCCTGTGTTTGTTCCTGATCAACATGAGGTTCTTTCAGAAGTTTTCTATACTTGCAACTATATTTATGCTTTTTCCACATTGCTTGCCTTCTCATCTGGCTTTTCACCTTAAATTCTTTCTTTTAATTTTTGTCCCATTCAGTTGCTGCCTGATTTTTATCTATATCTGGTTTGATTTCCATTCTTGCCGATATGCTTCTGCTAGTCTAAGCAGGGAAGTCATCTTAGATTTATTCTCCTCATGTTTCAAAACTTTCACTACATTTGGGTCTTGTGAGGCCAGCAGATATGTGTGCAGTTCCCACAATTCCAGATCTATGCATGTAATCAGTTTCAAGGAGGCCCATCCCTCCTTCAGAATGGGGAATATATAATCTTGGTATGCACTGATTTTTATAAATCATTTGGCGAGCATGAAGGATCCTTCTTGTTTTCCTATCTAATCTATCCAGCACATTTTGGGGCCAGTCAGTCACTCCAAAACTGTAAGTTAGGGCAGGAAGAGCAAATTGGTTTATAGCTTGGATTTTGTTCCTAGATGTCAATGCTGTTTTCAGGATTAAAGTCTTCTGAAGTACTCCTTACTAAGTTTTATTCGCATTTGTTCATGTTTTATTGTTGATACTTCATCAATTCCCAAATGTTTATACGCTCCCTCTTGCTCAAGTTATTTTATATCACATGCTTGTCCCAAACTGATGTTTTCTTGGTGCTGCAGTTTTCCTGCTTTAAAGGTTGCTTTTGCACATTTATCAAGACCAAATGACTTTCTTATATCATCTGAAAAAGTTTTGACAGCTTGCAGTTTTGCTTTCAGTTCCTCATCTGATGAGCTATATAGTTTCAAATCATTGACAAAGAGAAGATGAGAAGTCTTTACACTTTGTTATTTTCTAGGAGCCAAATTATAGCCATGACCTAAGCTGTTAAATAGAGAGCTTAATGGATTAAGGGCAAGGCAGAATTGCAGCGGTGACAGAAAGTCACCCTGGAATATCCCCCTTTGGATTTTTATCCCTGGAATAATAAGTTGTCCTTTATCATGGCTTAATTGCAAAGTGGTCTGCCACTGTTTTATAGCCGCTGTAATGTAATCAATCAGTGTAGAGTATATCTTATACATTTTTAAGCACTCTTTTATCCATGAATATGGGATGTTATCAAATGCTTTTTTGCAGTCAATCCAGACCATACTTAAGTTCTTCCCCTTTTTACAGTTCTCCACTATGGCTTTATTTAACAACAAATGATCATTTATTCCGTATGACTTTTTTTTTCTACCCTGTGAAATGGCAGATGGAAATATACTAAGACATAATATCATTATTCACTATTGAACAGTATGCCTAAATGTTGGATATGTGCAGTATGGTGGTTATGTGCAATATGGCACTGCATAAATTCTGAGTCTCAAAAACAGGAGAGTCACCAATTTAGGACAAATGGAAATATAAAACAAATAAAGACATTTTTAAAAGGTTTGGAGGCAGTCCAGTGTATTGAGCTACCCTTTATCACTACCATTGTTTTTGTCTCCCTTTTGTGGTCTTACTCTAATATTAAAAATGTACAAGTTTTTAGTTCTCTCAGACACTGCCTTCAGACTGTTTGAAAGCTCCATAACATTCAGACTCAATACTTTTTATTCTGTCTGAGCAGTGAATACTGAACATTATGAACTTGATTCCAAATTGAAGCTTGCTTAACCTTCCTTTTCCATGACACAATCAGTTTCCTCTATGATAAATCAATGAGCAAAACTCAATGAGAAAGCTCATCAAATTAACATATTTTAATATTTTTATTACATGTTTTTTCACTCAAGACTCAAGCAGCACAGCAAATGTATCCCACATGGTTTTCAAATCTATCAGAACATTACTGTTCCGGTAGTGCAGAGGGGTAAAGGCCTGACTACGACTCAGTTGACACAGGCTCGATTAGCATCTCAGGTGACTGACAAAGTGGTAGGGAGGAATGAGCATGTCCATTCTGGGTGGGAGGGAGGTACATGGACATCTCCAGATGATGATCCCTGGTGTAGACTAGGGACATCACCAGAGGAGGAGTGGTCAGGAGGGCGGTAGGGCTTGGCTGAGCTACCTTAGAGATGAAGCACTATGCTGTGGATCCCCCATTGCATACTCCCAGGACAGTACCACACTACTACAAAAAGGGGAGGTGGGAATAACAAGGTAGGCCAAAACAAGACCCTCCTAGCCTGAAGCTCACACATGCTGAGTCCCATTGCCTGTGATCCATGACTGGCCCCAGCAACACCAGAATAAGTTCAGGAAGCCATGGAGTGGCTGGCCAACCTAGCACAGATGGGGGCCAGTTCAGCAGTAATGAAGGAAGGGTAGGAAAAAAAAGCAAAAAAAAAAAAAATATCTGTCATAACATTATTATTGCAATATTATCAGCCAATTAGGCCCATCTGGGAGCCCTCTCTTCTCTTATGCCAAATTGTCTTGCTTTCCCCAGGAGGGGATTGTCTTGGGTGGACAATGGGAATGAATACCTGCAAACTAAAGTTGGCATGCTAAAAGATGAGTTAGTCTTCTTTTATTGTGGAATCATTAAGGGAGCTTCACAAAATTGTTATTCTTTCATACCCTAAGTCCTTTCTCAATGCAGGTAACATGCCTGCTGCCAATGTGGGGCTTTTAACACCAGGCCATGAATATGTATGTGTTAAGACTTTCATTACTTTTCCCAGCAACAGCACTTTGCACTGCTTAACAAGACTGAGCACATGCCACAAAAGGGGTGCACTCTGTTATGCCTGACCTCTGTCAGGAAATAAGCAGCACAAGTGGATCCATGTCCATTCCTTGAGATGGACAAGACAATATTAGCCATTCAGTCCTACCCCCTCTTGGGATGATCCCTTAAGCACCTCAGTCTCTATTCAAACTTGGCTCATCTAAACTGTAGTCAGGGTTTTACCAATCTACTCAACAAAACTGACCATGAGTAACCTTTGTACAAGATCATTCCAGTGATACTCATAACCATATTTTGGTGGCTACCAGTAGAAAGTGAAAAAATAAAGTTCAAGGCACCATTACAGACGTACATACAGAGCTTAACTTTTGACCAGGGAATATCATAAAAAATCGACAGATTCCTGCCACACCAGGTCCTGTATCTCCTGAGACCTGCAACTGAATTTAGTTTGCCAGGACTGTAGGCAGGGCTTCATTGGTGACCTGGGTACATTAAGTGGCCTGAGTAACAAAGAGCCAGTTTGCTGCCCATCAGCTTTAAGAACACTAAGTATTTTTATCATCTGGATTGTTGAATGCTATATCTCATGGCTCTTCTCTCTCAGTATAAGTTGCTCTTCCGTCAAAACATTAAACTAGTATTAAAGCACTTTTCCATGCACCGACAAGAAATATTTGTTAAAGCACTTGTCCATGCACCAACAAGAAATATTTGTTAAAGCACTTGTCCATGCACCAAGAAATATTTGCTAAAGCACTTGTCCATGCACCAACAAGGAATATTTGTTAAAGCACTTGTCCATGCACCAAGAAATATTTGTTAAAGCACTTATCCATGCACCAAGAAATATTTGCTAAAGCACTTGTCCATGCACCAACAAGAAATATGTGTTAAAGCACTTGTCCATGCACCAAGAAATATTTGTTAAAGCAATTGTCCATGCACCAAGAGAAATTTGTTAAAGCACTTTTGTTACTGTCACACTATTTTTAAAGCTTTTCTAGCTAGTTTCACTGTGTGAAAGGTATGAACTGGATATTTTCTCTATCTGTTAAGCATCTGTTTGTTTGTTCTGATTTCCTGCCAAGGAGTGTATCATTTAACTAATTTGTTTGCAGTTAAAAGCATTCTCTAGAGTCTCCTTGCTCCTTTATCTGTTTAAAACTTTCATTTAGTGTCTCACTGCTGTTTTTCTGTGTGCTAAACATTTCTGTGGTGTTTTCTGCCTAAAATAGTGTAGCTATTAGCTGTAGCATAGTTTCCTACTCCCCCCTATTGGTGTCTTGTTCTTATACTTAGTAGCTTTGCAGTTGCCCACCCCTAGTGTAAATTTGATCTGAGACACTCCCAGTCCAGTGCCAATAGCTCCTTCTACCTAATACAGGGAGAAGATTTGGGAAGGCCAATCCCTTTAGTTTCTTAACCTTGAATTATCTCCTTTCTTCCTTTCCACTTTACTAAAAAAGAAAAAAAAATATTCAGCTGCTTTTACAATATTTGTGTCTCTTCCTCCTACTCTATCACTTCATCTTGGTTTTTCTGCTACTTGTTCTCTGCTGCATTTTTTCTGCTTGTTTTTAGCCTGTTTAAATTTTAAGTGTTATTCTAAGCCTTTTAGTTTTGGTTTAAGCACTTGGGCTTTAGGCCTACCCCTTAGCTCTCCATGGCCTCTCTCCCTCTGATTCTGACAAATATGGATGGACAATGTCCTATGGTTTCTCCTGCCATCTTGGTTGATATGGGCATCCTGAGACAGTGTAGCAACTGCCTCATGTACATGGACAACCATCTACTACTACCACCTAGGAACACAATTTGTAAGAGATGCAATTACATTAATGACCTAGAGTCTATGCTTCTCCCTCACAACCCAGTATATCTGGCACTGAGAAGGTTGTCAGCACAATCACTACACCTCAAACACCACCCACAACTAGAAAACACACACCCACATATGCAGAGGTTCTCAACAAAAACAAACCTAAACAAAGGAGACCTCAGAGGCAAAAACACATGAGAACTCCACAACCCTCCACACAACATACCATGCATAGTCCACACACCAGTGTCTCGCAACCATAAACCCAACATATTAGTCATAGGAGACTCCATTGTGAGACACACCGATGTGCCTCTCACCAGGTTGGATAAGGAGAAAGTCATGGTTAGTTGTTTGTCAGGTGCTAGAATCCACCATATCTCAACCATATCACACATGCACATAAGTCTCTCAACAACAAGTACTGTTATGATGTTGTCATAATCCATGTTGGCGTGAATGACTTGAGATGTACCTCCCTGGACTACATGAACAGAGACATGATTGAGCTTGCTGAATATGTGTCCCAGGCAGGTATGTTCCTAGCCTTAAGCAGCATTCTACCATCACCCAAAATAATGCCTCAATACAAACAGAAAATGATTGACTTTAACAATTGACTTAGTTTCTGGTGTCATTCCAGGGGGATCTAGTGCCTGACAGCTTGGGAAGATATGATCAACAGACCACGATGCTTTACTAGAGATGGCATGCATCTATCTCATTTAGGCTTCAGGCTTCTGGCAAAGGCCCTTGCCTCCCCCACAGTGCCTTTTCTAGGAAAAGTCATGAAGTCGATACTACCAACATAAAAATCTCAACAAAATGCAAATTAAAGGTCATGCTGCTAAACGCTAGGAGTCTAAACATGAAACTGCACTCATTGCAAGCATTCTTAATAGAAAATGCTGACATTTGTGCAGTCACAGAAACCTGGTTCAAAGCTGCAGAGCACACCCTGGCCTTACCTGGTTACTCATCCTATCATACATTCAGACCCCAAAATGTGGGCAGCAAAGCCAAAGGAGGTGGATTTTCAATATATATTAAAGACACACACATCTCCAGGCTGGTCAAACAGTATGTCACACAGGAGACACTTAAGGTGTATTTAACCATTGACAAGACCCCTATTCAAATTATAGCTAACTACAGGCCCCCAAATTTGACATAAGATGCCCACTCCGCCTATCTGGACCTCTTCAAATCTATCAGGATTCAACCTTTTACCCTTATCCTGGGTGACTTTAATTACACAACCATAGAATGGAAAAACTACTCATGCCTGAACACAAATGTCCAGAGATTCCTTGATTTTATCAATGCAAATGCCTTGGAACAGCTAGTTGATACCCCCACAAGAGGTGATAATATCTTGGACTTGGTATTAACCAACATGAGTAACCACTGCAGCACCCCTACGGTATCATCTTCCCTGGTAAGATCTGACCATAAAGTTGTCACTTTTGAAGTCACCATCTCCCCTGACCCCCCTCTAGCTAGGGTCAAACAAAAAAAATCTCCAAAGCTGATTACAACCTCCTGAGGGATGGTATAAACAACTCACAGCCCCCTCTCCCACTGCAGGAACTGGCACCAATGTTCAAATCTGCACCAAAGTACTATACGAGCATTTATATAGATGCATGGAATCAGGAATACCTGACAGGACAAAATCATCCTTTGCAAGGAAGAGTAAACCTGTCTGGTGGACATCTGCAATAAATAAACTATATAACAAAAGGAAAAAATTGCTGTCCAAGACCAAGAAGGAGCAGGTGCCCAATTGGAAGCAATGTCTTCTTAGCCTGAACAAGCAAATAAGAGCACTAGTGAAATCCTCTAAAGCCAACTTCGATTCCAAATTGGCCACATCTACTAGAGACAATCATAAGGCCTTCTTCACATATGTCTGCAATCTCAAAGGAAGCACCAGGATCTGTTCAGAACTGGTGGTCAAGGACACCACATACACAAATGCTGTAGATATAGCCAATCTGCTGGCTGACATATTCAGCGAAAACTTCTCCCCTCTGTCCTCCCCATCAGTAAATCAGGACATCACCAGTACCTGCCCATCACTCCTTATCTCTAGGGAACAGGTCATCACTGCCCTCTCAAAGACAAAAAATACAGCCTCCGTGGGACCTGATAACATCTCAGGCTGCATCCTAAATGAACTCAGGCATGAACTTGTAGCACCATTAGGCACCCTATTCAACCAAAACCTGAGTACCAGCTTTGTCCCAGCTGAGTGGAGGACAGCCACTGTCATCCCTTTACACAAAGGTGGAGCATCCAGACATCCAGGAAATTATAGACCCATCAGCCTAACTAGCCTGATCAATTGACCCTACACAGTTTGGCTTTGTCAAGAGGAGGTCATATCTACTAAATCTGGTTGACTTCTTTGAGACAGTCACCAAAGCCATGGATGAGGGGAAGATGGTGCATACCACCTAGCTTGACCTGGTCAAAGCCTTTAACACTATTCCCCACTCGGGCATAGTAGATAAACTCTCTCAACTAGGCATCAATCCATATGTTACCAGATAGGTAGCAAACTGGCTCACTGATATAACCCACCTAATTAAAACAGGGGAAGCCACCTCAAGCAGTAAACCTGTAACGAGCGGAGTACCCCAAGGTTTAGTCTTGGGGCCTCTGTTACTTGGGATATACTTCTCTGAGGTGCAGGCCAAAACCAGTGGGCTATGGCTGACCAAGTTTGCAGATGACTGCAAGCTGGGTGAAGTCATCAGTTCCCCAAGTGATGTGGATGTCCTCCAAGAGGGTCTCACCCAAACAAATGACTGGTGCCAGAAACATGGCCTCAAGCTGAATGCCAAAAAATGCATCATCATCCCCTTTGGGGAGAGTGACATCCCCACATATCACATTAATAACAACGTCCTAATTACACAATCAACAGTGAGGGATTTGGGCACCCAGGTTGATAACCTGACTTTTGACCACCATGTTGCCTCCATTGTACAGAAAACTTTCTACATGGCCCACCTCATAAGTAAGGGTATCTCATCCAGGGACAACGAGGTCATAAGATCCCTGTATTCTTCCCTTATAAGGTCAATTATTGACTGCAATGCCCCCTTCGGCATGTACGTCGCAAAGCACATGCAGCAGCTGGACAGACCACATAGGTTCCTCATCAGGAGAATCCAGGGCCTCAAACACCTACCCTACACAAACAGGCTAAAAGCCCTGATCCTCTACTCAGTTTTATACAGACTCCTCAGAGGTGATCTCTGTCTGACATACAAAGCAATCTCAGACCCCGCCTTGATGGCACTGCTGCATATCCACAAGTCAAGCTCCACTCGAGCAATCTGTACGCGTGACCTCAACCTAGTCTGTGATATCAATAGGACTTGGTGGGAGAGATTTGTGTCCCAGAAACTCCCCCATCTGTGGAATATACTCCTTCTCTATGTCAAACAGAGTACCTCATTATCCCTTTTTAAGCACAACCTGGATAACTGGATGGGAAATAGAAAATACACTCCTGGGATTCCACCTGTGTCTCCATGGACAGGGGCTCTGGGTTCCGACTTGTCTAAACATGGGCTAAACTCTTGGTTAGACTTATAAGGGCCTCAGGGCCAATAGCCAAGTAACCTCCTATGATCCTATGATCCTATGCACTTGTCCATGTACCAGCAAGAAATGTTTGCATTATTGAACCAATACACACTTTACAATCAGTAAATTAGGAATGTATTAAGAGGTCAGGGAATGAGGGTTTCTAGACTGAGCAATGTAGTTACTGTTTTTGCATCCAATTTTGACTGGCTTCAACAAGAATTTAGGGAAAGGGGCTACAGTGGCAGAGAAGTGGAAAATATGATGACTAATACCAGGATGTTAAGAAGGGAACATGCTCAACCTTATTTTCAAGCCATGGAAGGGATAATGATGTGGTTGTAAAGAACTCCACTACTTTGAGGGTGAATTTTACTTTACATTACACTAACAATGTAAATATTTTTTGTAAAATAATTAAGAAAAATTGGCCTGTACTATTATCCGATGACAAAATCGGTGGAATTATAGGGAAGCACCCACATTTCATGTTTAAGAACAAAAAGTCATTGAAGAGGTTGTTGTGTTATGGCAATAACAGGGATGCAAGAAGAAATAATGAATGAGGTACAGTACCATGTGGGAGATGCAATTTGTGTACACTGATAGATAAGAATGTTTATTTTAAACATCCAGTAACTAATAGGATATTTGATATTACGACTAGAGCTGATTGTACAACTTCAAATGTGGTGTATATAGCATCCTGTGATACCTGCTCTTCCTCTTTCATAGAGAAGACAAACAGGATGCTGAAGGAGAGAATTAGAGAACCCACCACAGCCATCAAGAAATCAGACTTAAGGAATCGTTTGGCTAAACATGTACAAGAAAATGATTTGCCTCACACTTTTAAGTTTAAAGTGTTAGAATGTTTAAGTGCTAATAAATGCCTTGGTGATATTAAACATGTCACTGAACAACATGAAACACAATGGATTATTAAATTTCAGTTGGATAGGCATCCAGGCTTGAACGGTAAGGTTCCTTTAAAACCGTTCCTCAAAACTCGTAATTTGTTTAAATGATTTTATTGATATAGTCATGTGACTTGTTTTACTACTAGTGCATCATTATTTAAACAGCTTCTGTTGTTACTGTTTTAAATGGTCTGAAGAAGTGCTCTGTTGGGCATGAAAGCGCTCACCATTTGAATAAAACTTTTATTGTCCCTGCTGTCGTGGTTGGTCTGTTTTTTTATTTGTTTTATATGTTTTATTTTACCAATACCTAATCTGAATGTTTGATAGATAGCTATGCATAATGGTGTGCTTCTCTCCCTACAGCTCCAGAGGAGAGAGCTTGCAACCTAGAGGTGCATGCTGGGAGCTTGGCCAAGTTGCACTGCGAGTGTGGTGAGTACAGATTAATCTGCAATCTACAGTCAAATAAGCAAGAAGGAGTAATGCATTAACTGCCAATAGGTACATACAGTAAAGATCTGTGTATTGCAATGAATGTGGATGTAGGCCTGTACTGCAATAAGTGACAACTGCAAACTATAGTGCAATAAACAGGAAAGACTAAAGCATTAACCCTGATAATGTAAATGAAATAAAGTTTCTACTGCAATAATTGTGGAATTACAGCTATATTGCAACATCTGCATTACATCAACTATTGTGCAATAAAGACTCAAAACTATACCAGTAACTGCATGAAGGTACCCTTAATAAAGCTGTGTAGTGCAATATGTGTGTAATTAGGGCTTTTTTTGCATGAAATTGATTATGACGGCGCAGTGGTACAGTGGTAGCATTGTTGCCTCACAGCAGGAGATTCTCTGGGTCGATTCTCGGCTGGGGAGCTTTCTGTGTGGAGTCTGCATGTCCTCCTTTTGTTCGTGTGGGTTTCCTCTGGGTGCTCTGGTTTCCTCCCATGTTACAAAAGACATGCATCTTGAGCCTTTCTCCCCGGGCCTCCGCTGAAAATTGGCTCCGTTCCAAGTTGGACTTTCCCAGTTAACAAATGTAAAATAAAGAAATAAACGACAACTGCTCTGAAATAAAAACAAAAAATAATACCACTACCTGCCTCAAGTTATAGCTAATGAGTGTTATGCAATAATTGCAAATTCAGAGCTGCATTACAAGAAATGCATTATGACTCCTGTTCTGCAATAACATCTGAAGCAATAGCATTAACACCCAAGGTATGTTGTGTATATCAGGATTGGTTTGTGTTAACCATTGCATTTCAGCTATATGCATTCATGCTCCCAAGGTATGGAGCTGCAGGCAAGTATGATAGTGTCATGACTGTAGACTGCAAATATACTATCTGCAACTGTATATGGGTGAGGTAGTCAACCCAATAATCTGATATGGTGTGTAGACTTCACAAATATTTCCACCCACTCACAGTATATTGTGTACACCTGCATTCTATGTAGTACTGTATAGTTTACCTAGTATTTCTGTTATGCATGAATCTCATGCATGTGTGTTCAACTGTCATTGCAGTCTAGTATGAAAGTGTAGTACTATTACCAGGTCATATTTTGTTACCAGGTGAGCTCTAGGGAAACATCAGTCAGTCAGCTTGTTAAATTCTCTGTCTGAAGTACATTTTGCCACACACAGACCAGGGTTCGAATCCAGTGCCATGTAGTGATAAATATTGCTGAATCAGTTACGTAGTGGTGACAGATGTTCTCTCCACAGAAAATACAGGTAAATGGGTGAAGTAGACCTTATTATGTGTAAATAATTTGTGTGTTCAGATGTAACAGACTGTTAACAACATTGATCAGGAATGTGATAAGACTTCATAAAATAAAGGCAAGAAGTACAATTAAAATAAAATAAAATAAATAAAACATGACGTATCAGGGCCTCTGGAATTTCTATTTAACTATAGCCTTCAAACAGGCTTTGTGCCTCATGAATAAAGAAAGGAAATGCAACAGTCATCCCTCTGCACAAAGGTGGGTCATCTACAGACCCTGGAATCTACAGACCCATAAGTCTCACTAGTCTTATATGTAAAGCCATGGGAAGAATTATCATGGAGATGATCAATAGAAATATAGTAAACCTCCAGACACTGGACCCAACCCCGTTTGGTTTCATGTAGGGCAGATCATGCCTACTCAACCTGGTGGACTTATTTGAGAAGGTCACCAAAGCAATGGATGAGGGCAAAATCATTCACACTGCCTACATTGACCAGGCTAAGGCATTTGATACAATACCCTACTCGGGAATTGTTGACAAACTCAAGAGGTTAGGTATAGACCCATATGTCACCCAGTGGATAGCCAACTGGCTCACAGGCAGGACCCAGGAAGTTAGAATTGGAGAGACCACCTCTCCAAAGAGGCCAGTCACAAGTGGAGTCCCTCAGGCAGTCTTTGGACAGTTCCTTTTTAGCATTTACTTCTCAGAAGTCAAGGCCAATGTCACTGGTCTCTGGCTGACTAAATTTACAGATGATTGCAAATTAGGAGCTGTCATTGAATCTCACACTGACATAAATGTTCTCCAGGAGGGGCTGACACAGACAAATAACTGGTGTCAAAGCCATGGACTAAAACTAAATGCCAAGAAATGCATAATAGTATCATTTGGGAAGTCATCCATCCCTGGTAACTATCATATTGACAACACACTTCTTAGAGTTGACCCAGTAGTCAGGGACTTAGGGACACACATAGATAGTAATCTAGCCTTTGATCATCACATGTCTAGAGTGGTGAGGAAATCATTCTATGTTGAACAACTTATAAACAAAGGTATGGCATCTAAGTCCAAGGAAGTCATTGTTCCACTGTATTCGGCATTCATCAGACCTATCATTGAGTACAATGCACCCTTTGGTATGTACCTAACCAGGCATATCCAACAACTGGAACGTCCACAGAGGTTCCTCAGTAAAAGAATACAGGGCATAAGTAATATGTCCTATGCAGACTGCCTCAAGCCCCTATCCCTGTATTCTGTCTCCCATAGGATTTTGAGGGGAGATCTATGCCTGGCATACAGGGCATTGTCAGACCCCACTCTGATGGACCTCCTGCATATCCACAAAACAAACAGTACCAGAATTACCCATTCTAAAGACTTAAACCTTGCCTGTGATATAAATAGGACCTACTGGAGAGATAGGTATGTATCCCAGAGACTACCCCATCTATGGAACAGGTTCCCCATCCATGTGAAGCAGAGTTCCTCCCTAACTCAATTCAAGTGCAACTTGGAAAATTGGATGGGAAACCGGAAATTCATCCCTAGTTTGGCATCTATGTCTCTAATGCAAACAGGTAACCTGTACATGGTTCAACTCCCAGGCCCATGCTTACACTTATCAAGGGTATCAGAACTTGTCAGAGATTTGGGATGCATGGCTAGGCTTAAAAAGGTCCTTGTCTTCATTAGCCTAGTAAACACCTATGAATCTATGAACCTAAAATGTATAATCTTGGTGTGGCTGTATGCCTGGAGTGTCTATGAAGGTTTGCTGAAGTTCCATCCCCATGCCTGCCAAGAAAGGCATGATAGTTGTTTACTGTCTGTACTGTACCTATACATGTCTCTCAAGTTTCATGCTGTCATGGAATGTAAGTACTGTTGCATAATCCCTCTGTCACAGATGTATCATCGACATGAATATGTCAATAGCACAGTCACACTACATCAGGCTACAGTACACCTTGGTAGTTATATAGGTTCACCTGATGTGTAAGTGTTCTCTGTAGTTGTGTACCTGCAGTTGTTACTGCTTGGTCCATACTGTCCCATGCGGATATCTTGAGAGGTATGTACATGCTACGGTGGCTATAGAGCACTGTTAAACATAAAGGAAGGACAGACCTGTAGAGTATATAGCAGTACTGCAAACTATATAGTCTATACCTGAATTAATGGACTGTATTTGTCTCTCTCCCCACTCCTTATCTTCATCTAAATTTATTATTGTTATTCATTGGTTATGAATTACTATTAACATATGTTGTTCTTGAAACTTTATTTTGAGGCATGTGTTTTTTTTGTTTTGTATTAGAATGGTTGCATATTAACATATCTTGTTGAATTACCTATATTGTTGGCCTTATGATGTAACTGTTACTGGCATGCTATTAATATACTGACTGTTATGTTATTTATTGTTGTGTTCCATATAAAATGCATTCATATGTTAATGGGTTATTTCCAATGTTCTGGCATGCTGTTATAACTAACAAAATGTGTTGTTCATAACTAACCTATACACATTGCTATACCTCTATCACCACAGTACAACAGGGTAGGCCAGTTCCTGCTAATCCGCCAACCCTACCTCAGCTGGCCATGGCACCGGGTACCAGTGCGTGTAGGACCCAAGCCAGTGTTGGCCCCTCTGCTGGCCCTGCACCACCCTTGGGTGGAACTGCTTCAGAGGATGAGGCCTGTAGCCCCCCCTGGGAGCAGTGACAGAAGGGCAGTAGTCATCCAAGATCAATTACTGGCCATGTTGCACAGGATTGTGCATAGGAACTATGAACAACTCCTGTGCCAGATTGAGGGCAGACTCAACAACCTGGTGGGGCCTGGTGGCCCTGACACCCACCCTCCAGCACAGCCACCTTTGGGGCAGTGAAGAAGCAGTGTTGACTGCCCATGGGGTGGGGAGCTTAGTCATACTGCTGCTATCTGGGGGCACATGCATCTCTGATTCCAGAATACCCTCCCCGTCCAAGGTGCGTACCCCCCTTATGTGTCATACACCACCCCTGTATGCTGTCTTGTCTGTCTGCAAATGCAACGTCTCCTACCCAAGTTACCTCCCCACATGTACCTACATCCCTTCTCCAACATTCCACTCTCTCCTTAAAAAAATGGGCACCTGCTCCACAAAAAAAATACTGCCCCATACATAGCTCTCTATTTTGCACATTTGTACACTGGACACAACTAATTTGGTCCAATTGGCTTGACAACACATTTATGTTGTCCTCACCCCTCCCTCTGGGGTTTGAGGGTCCAAATTCATGTACAAAATCTGTACAAATACACAGCTGTTGCTGCACAAAAAATGGAAAGCTATTGTCCTGTCCTACACCCATCCTGCACATCTCTACCTGCCTTTTAGTATGTTTTTCCCTCCTGCTTGCCCCCATTTTACCACTGTCCTATCACCCCCTTTTTCTTTTCTTTTTAAATTTTTAGGTGGGTTTGCGTTGAGAACAGCACAAACCCACTTAAATATGCTTTAATGTGCCTTAATGATCTTCTGTTTTTCTCTCAGTGTTAGGCACATCTGCAAAATAGTTACCACCGCCAAATTTCAAACCTGGGCCCCTTTCAACTACAGTATAGTGAAATAGCCCACTAGGCCACTCAGCTCTTAAGTTTTCTAGCAGAATACACTGATTGCCACTGACAGACTGCAAATATATCTACTGGGAAAAATGTGAGTGTCCATGGGACTCTGATGCAATAAGTGCAACAGTACACAGCCAAATAAATAATAATGGATGCACATGAGGCCTGGGAGAGCAGGTAAATGTACCCTTTTATCAGAAACATCTTTAAACACACCTGCTAAGGCAACAATGGCAAAGTAGATGTGTACAACTGCGACCCTGCTGCAGAACAATTGCCATTGACAGCCATGCACGTAATGATGGATGCAGGCAACATGTGTCACAGACTGTATGCATGCACATATATCTTGCAAATACACCTGCTGCAGCACTAGCTCAGTCTGTAAAATGCCTTTCATACACTGCATTTTTCCACCCAGAGTCCTGGGTTCGAGTCTTGTGTGTTGCACTCCAATTACATTGTTGTGAACACAGCAAGTAATGACTGAGTCATGCAATTTTAACCGACACATGTTGCTGCTACTGAATTAACTGCTATCCGTGTATGCAAGTCAAAGTCATGTAGGTAGGGACACACTGCACATAGTCATATAGCATAAGTATATGTCGTCTACTACTCTGTTATTGTCACTGTTACATAACAGATGTACGTTAAGCACATTCCTTGACTGGATTGAAAAGGGTACCCTTACCCTGGCTCTGCTGTAATGACAGAGCTGAAACTGCTGCCTCAGTTACATGTACAGCTTGTTGTCCTCTAAAGTGTTCACACTCCCCTTATGTGTCCTAGGCTGCAGCAGCAACTGTAGCCTGGAACATATACAGCTGTATGCTAAGCTAGCTGCTACAGACCTACCATACCTCATGACCCCATAGAACAAGGGATCCAGACAAAATCATACATAAAGGGTGGGGGGGGGCAAAGGTCCAGCAATAGGGATGTGTCACACTTTGCCCCTACAAAGATAGTGAACTAATAAAATAGTGACTACTGCATCAGCATGCATAGTCTGACAGGTATGACATCTGACAGGCAAAAACTTGTAACCAATAGACCAAAAATGGAAAAAACTTGAAGAACAGTTGACCAACCACACTTTATTTATGGATACGAACATACCAGAATAATTTTGACCTAGGTTTCGTCCACTCTATCAGGACTTCATCAGAACAATAAAACCTTTTAAAACTCAGGTTTATATACACCCAGTTCACCAAAATCCTTCATCTATTAAACAATTAACTATTTAAAAGAACCCTACCAGAATTCATGTCACTTATAAAAGCTTTTTCTGCAATTTGAATTTTAAAAGTAATTTACACTATATATTTATACTAACATTTAAATAACATATTCACTTAGTTCAAGATTATTAAATTGTCAGTGTTAAATTGAAAATGTACACAAAGGATATACAAAAATATTGGTGTTATAAAAAATATATATTTCTTTAAAAGAAAATATTTTTTGATTTAAAAACATTAATACTGAGAAATCCTATTTTTTGTTTTTTTAGTTTTTATTTTTTGTTTATTATTTTTTACCCAACGTGTGCTTAAGCTTTAAAATGGGGGCTATACTAATACTGTTGTTAATACCAGGGTAATTTTGAGTGTCCAATCTTAGCTGCCACTTTAATTCACATATATCTAAATGGACGTCAAATATCTTACCCTAGATATCTTTTCTGATCTGTTGAATAACACATTTAAAACTATGCTCTGAATGTAATATGCCTAACTAAACCATTTGTGGACTTCAGATGCCTAACATCCAATACATGTTTCATAGTTTCATAGTAGTTTCATAGTATAGTACTAGGCTATCTGCCCTAGGGCATTTGTAAGCCTAGCCATAGTGATGTGGCTTTTGCCACCCCATGAAATGGTACAAAAATGTACAGAATAAATTTAGAATACTGTGCCTCTGTCTAGTAGTGGCACAGTGAAGGTCCCCTTATATAATAGAATTAGTTTACTGTGCCCCTGTCTAGCAGTGACACAGATGTGACCCCTGGGGTAAACTTACGATCTCCCATCCACTCATCAAGATTTCTCTTGAAGAGAGTCAGTGAGGGGCTCTGCCTAATACGAACTGGGATCCTGTTCCAAAGCATGGGAAGCCTCTGGGTTATGAATCTATCCCTCCAGCATGTCCTATTCATACTTGTGCCGAGGTTTAAGTCTTTAGCTCTCATGGTCCTGATGGATTTGGATTTTTTGAGGTGGAGCATGTCCATCAGATCCTGATTGGACATGGCCTTGTACGTCAGGCAGAGATCACCTCTGAGCAGGTGGTATGCTACTGAATAGAGCTGAAGTTTCTTTAGTCTGGCAGAATAAGACATATGTTGGAGACCCTTGATCCTTTTGGTGAGGTACTTTTGTGGTCTCTCCAGCTGTTGCAAGTGCCGGGTGAGGTACATACCAAATGGGGCATTGTACTCAATCATGGGTCTGATGAGGGAGGAATATAGGGGTACAATGACATCCTTGGATCTGGATGTGAAACCCTTCATGATGAGGTGTGCAAGGTAGAATGTTTTTCTAACCACTTTGGCAACGTGGGTGTCAAATGAGAGGTCGCTGTCTACTTGGGTCCCTAGGTCTCTGATTAATTTTTCCGTACTCAGTGGGTTGCTGTCTATGTGATAATTTGTGGCTACTTTGTTTTTTCCAAAAGGGATGACTATACATTTTTTGGCATTTAGTTTAAGGCCGTGACTACAGCACCAGTTGTCCGTTTCAGTGAGGCCTTTTTGTAGGATGTGTGTATCTGCTGGTGTATCGACTATGGCGCTTAGTTTGCAGTCATTTGCGAACTTTGTCAGCCACAGCCCTCCCATGTTTGCTTTAACATCTGAGAAATAAATGCTGAACAAGAGGGGTCCCAGGACAGATCCCTGTGGGACACCACTTGTGACTGGCTTTGAGTCTAACATTGCTCCAGCGATTTTAACTTTATGGGTTCTGTCCTTTAGCCAGTTTGCAACCCATCTAGTGACATAAGGGTTTACTTTTAAGCTGTTTAGCTTATCTATGATGCCTGAGTGGGGTATTGTGTCGAAGGCCTTAGCCAAGTCCAGGTATGCTGTATGGACTGCTTTGCCCTCATCAATGGCTCTAGTGACTGTTTTGAAAAAGTCAACCAGGTTTAAAAGGCAGGATCTGCCCTTTGCAAAGCCGAACTGGGTGGGGTCAAGCATCTGTAGGTCCCCTATGTCTCCATTTATGAGTTCCATAATGATTCTTTCCATAGCTTTGCAGACCAGGCTAGTCAAGCTTATGGGGCGGTAGTTTCCAGGGTCTGTAGAGGCACCCCCCTTGTGGAGTGGGACCACTGTTGCTGTACGCCAGTGTTCAGGTACATATCCCGAAGTAAGGCTAAGGTTAAATAGCATTTTTATGTGTGGGTTTAGCTCCTCTTGGCGTTCACGTAACACGCACCCCGGGATACCGTCAGGTCCCATTGATGCTGTGTTTTTTGCTTTGTTTAGGGCGGTTCTCACTTGGACATCTGAGATGACAGGGAGATTACATTCAGCTGGGATAAGTATTTCTTCTTTTGGGGGTGAAGGAGGCGAGAAATTTGCACTGAACCTGTCAGCCAGAATGTTAGCAATATCTGTGGGTTCAGTGTATTTTTTGTTGTTGTGAACCAACTCTGAGCATATCTGAGGGTTTCCGCCCAGGTTTCTAACATATCTGAAGAAGGCTTTGTGGTTATCTTTAGTGTCCTTAGTGATTTCTCTCTCAAAGTTTGCCTTGGATGTTTTTATGAGAGAACGTAGTTTTCTGCTAATGTTGATCAGAGATGTCTTCCCTTCATGGGATTTTGCTCTGACGTGCAGTAGCTTCCTTCTTTTGTTATACAATTTGTTTATGGTTGAGGTTCACCAGACAGGACGCTTACATTTGGTGGAGAGGGACTTGGATTTGTTTGGGATTGCATGATCCATGCATTCTTGGAGATGTCCATAGAAAGCATTTGTGAAGGATTCGGCATTGTGGGATGTGGTATCCACTGGCACAGTGGGCGTAAAGGATACCATCTCAGTCTTAAGAAAAGTGAAGTCTGCTTTTGAGAAGTTTTTCACTGTGGTCTTTTGTGCTGGGGGTGCAGGTGGGATATGTATATCCAGGGTGGTTAGTTTGTGGTCAGATCTCACTAGTGATGGGTATACTTCCGGTGTGGAGCATTTTTTCCCCATGTTTGTGATGATCAGGTCTAGTATATTATCTCCCCTAGTGGGAGAGGTGACTAGTTGTTCCAGTGCATTTGAATTTACAAATTCCAGGAACCTTTGGGCTAGGGTATTAGGGCTAGAGTAATGTACCCAATCTATGTTTGGGTAGTTGAAGTCTCCCAGTATGATGGTATTTTGTGATACATTCATATTCTTGAGATTGGGAGGGTGGTCTGTAACATGCTACCAGTTGTATAGCAGTTTTGCCTATGGTTAGTTGCACCTGTATGGTCTCTGATGCTTCATGTGTTGCTACTAACCTGGAGGTGTGGGTGTCCTTTATGAATATGGACACTCCCCCTCCCTTTGTGGTTCGGCCCGGGTTTTGGGGCCGAAAAGCATGATACGAGGTATAGCCTGGTAGCGCTGGGGTGCTCTCAGGAGCCTTGAACCAGGTTTCAGTT
Source organism: Protopterus annectens (assembly GCF_019279795.1). Classification (NCBI taxonomy): domain Eukaryota; kingdom Metazoa; phylum Chordata; order Ceratodontiformes; family Protopteridae; genus Protopterus; species Protopterus annectens. Next base: position 740,385,624 of record NC_056741.1, on the reverse strand, counting down.
ACTGCACAGGTGTCGATGTTCTCCATGCTGAGGAGTGCATCAAGTGCCTGCATCTTGAGATTTAGACTTCTGGCATTGAGCAGCATTACCCTTAGTTTTTTCCATTTTGTTTTCTAAGGAGGTGGGTTTGTCTTTTGAGCCTTGCCTAAAAAGGCACTATGGGGGTGGCAAGAGCCTTAGCCAATATCCGGAAGCCCAGTGGTGACAGGTGTAAGCCACCCCTTGCGAAGCAGCGTGGCTTGTCCAACATATCATCCCAGGCAGACAGACATTGGATCCCCTTAGAATGACACCAGTACTTGAGCCAATTGTTAAAGCTGATTATCTTGTCTTTGTATTGTGGTATCATTCTTGGTGAGGGCAAGATGCTGCTCAGGGTCATACCAGCCTGGGCTACATAATCGGAGAGCTCCTCTATGTCTCTTTTCATGTTGTCCAGGGAGGTACGTCTCAGGTCATTCACACCAGCATGGACAATGACGGAGTCATATTTGTACTTGCTTTGGAGTGACCTGAGTGCGTGTGTTATGTGGCGGATCCTAGCTCCCGATAGACAGCTCACAGTCACCTTCTCCTTGTTCAGCCTGGTCAGTGGGACATCAGTGTGTCTGACTATGGAGTCACCTATTACTAGTGTATCAGGCAAGGTGTTTGGCCTTAAGGGCTGCGATTGGTCGACACACTGATTTATTCTTTCTCTAAAGTGCCTAGAAGTCTTGCCCATGTAAAATATGGGGCATATTTGGCACTTAGCCAAATATACCATGTTCCGGGAACAACAATCATAGTGCCCTAAGATAGAAATCAATTGGTTATTCACTCTAATATTTGTTTTAGTTTCCATGCTATACTTGCATGTGTTACACCTACCACACTTACAGTTACCTAAAATTCTACCACTTACACTTGACTCTTGATATGTTCCTTTCTCCAGTGTTTCCTTGAAGGATTGGTCCTTTCGAAACACAAACTTAGGGACACCCCCTATTCTAGTTCCAACATTCGTATCTAATTGTAAAATACCCCAATTTTTCTTAACCATCCACACCAACCAGTCTGCAACCTGATTGAAAGTGGTGACATACAATAAACTTTGAACCTTATTTTCTGTATTGGTTTTTCCATTTTGACCTCTAACTTTATCTTGAAATAACTCTGTACTCGCCATTAAAATAGACTTATAAATACCATTCTCTCTTTTATGTATGATTTCATTCATAACGTTTTTACATAAAGTTTCTGGGTAGCCTCTTATTTTAAACATCATGGTCATGAATTCCAGTTCTTTCAGGAATTCTTGATCATCACTGACCATTCTGGCTGCCCTCACCATTTGACCCTTTACAATTGCTCTTTTTTGGTGGTGAGGGTGCCAGCTATTATAGTTCAAATAAGAGTTGGAAAATGTAGTTTTCGTGTAAATACTGGATCTCAAACACTTGTGGTTTCTATCTACTGTCAATTTAACATCCAAATATGATATTGTTACCATATCAAATTGGTGGGTGAATTTTAAAAAATCCACAGTGTTGTTTATATAATTTATAAATACCTCAAGTTGCTGTCTTCCACCTTCCCAAATGATAAAGATATCATCCAAAAAGCACGTGTATTGCTTTATATATTTATTGTATACACTAGGAAACACATACTGCTGTTCCCAGAAGGACATTATATAATTGACATAAATGGGGGCACATGCGACCCCCATAGCCACTCCTGTTACCTGTTTATAAAAATGTCCTTCGAAGTACAGAAAATTATTATGTAACACAGCTTCCATTAAAGTAATAAACACGTTAACCTGATCTTGATCATATAAGCCAGCTTGAATCAATTGATTTTCCAGCCAAGTTAGTCCTACTGCATGAGGAATGACTGAAAACAAATTGCACATATCAATTGTAAGAAGAATAGTGTTATCTGTTATGTTGACTGATTTTAATTTTTCCAAAAAATTCCAAGAGTCTTTGGTTATACATGCAAAGGTGCCTAAGCCTCTTTGCATATAATAGTCCAGGTATTGGCTCATGAAGCATGTTTTACTTCATTTACCATCAACAATAGGCCTGAATTGGATGTTATCCAGGCCTTTGTGCAATTTGGGAATCCCAAATATACCACTGACCACTGGGTTGGGGATCCTTAAGAATTCATATTCATTTTCAGTTAATTGTCCCTGAAATAACATATCATCTAACATTAGGTCCAATTTTGAATTTGCAACATTAATCTCATTGATGCTACTTTCAATATAGTTGTCTTCCATTAACATGCCCATCATTACATCTATATAATCATTTTTATCTACTACTACCGCCCCATTACCTTTATCAGGCCTCATTATACGTATTGCTCTATTATCTGCCAACTAACTTAATAAATGGCATTCATTCTTGGCCATGTTCATGTAATCCCCTTTCCTTGATTTTTTCAGATGTTCCCTTATATCTAGTTCACAGGGTCTTTCAAATAATGCTACCATTTGATTAGTTGGGGGGGTTGAATTTACTAGGTTGTACCAACACTCTCTGTTCATTTTCTACCTCCCTATCTGGGAACCACATTCTTAAGTTCATTTTACGAACAAATAATTTCAAGTCTATCAATGTTTCTCTTATTTTCCCTTTTCTACATGGAACAAATGTAAGCCCCTTAGATAGTAAATTAGCATGTTCAATGTTTAAAGTAATTTTAGAGTAATTATAAACCTTAAAATCACCATAGTTGTTAGTGATAATTTCAGGTTTACTCAAAACATTTATGTTGCAAACTTCCTGTACTTCATTGAAAAATTGACTTGAAAAAATAATTTCATCATTTCCCCTCAATTCGCTGATCAACTCTATGTTAGAGTTATAAAAAGCACATTGCTCATTCACATTTAGATGCTCTTCAATGCACATTCCCCCATTTTGGTTAAAATCAACATTAGAAGATGTTACTATATTATTACACAATATTCCACCACTTGTGTCCATGGTTTCATTCGTTAAATAAACACTCAAGTCCAACAAACTACTGTCCGTGGGATTAATGAAACTATTAACGTTACTACCAAAACCTCTATCACTTTGCTGTAAATCAAAGACTGTTTTCCCATTGTTGTTATAGTACTCATATATTGTGTCTGAACTGAATTCAACATTTTTATCCAAATGCTCTTCCCCAACTTTTTCACAGTCGCAAAAAAAGTTAACTACAATGGGGGTTGAACAAACTCCATGGTCAACAGCTGCTCTCATCACTTCATGTTCATTTCCCTGCTTGGTAAACCTTTCAGTCATGTAGTTTGAAGTATTAATGTTAAAATGTTCATTAATATTAAATGCACTAGTCTCATTAAATCTTTGATTATGTGAAAAAGCTTTTTCGTCAGCATCATGAGATAATTGACATAAAGAAACTGTACTTACGTATATTGTGTTATACATTGATTCCCTCATCTCCATTTGGTGCAATTCCTGTTTTGCACCTTTTTTTTTTTTTTTTTGACTGATGCCAAGTTTTTGGACGAGCTCCCCGTTGTTTGTACTGTCTCTCTTCATTCGCCTGCTCTTTGTTGCGAATCCTTTTGGATCATCTGGGCCCTTCCTCTAAAGGGCTTGCTGCTTGCCAAGATCAATTTAAATTTCTCTGCTTGGGCATCACTCCGTCGTCTTGTTCAGTCCCCTGATTGGCTGAGCTCACTTGGTTTCCTTGGTGACCCCGGTTACCTCTTGAATATGGATATACATTATGTATTGCATATTCCTTCATGTCTCTTTTAATTTTATTTTTCTGCCAAAAATTGCTTTGTAACTGTTTTCCACACTGTCCAAAATGTTACAATAATTAGTAACATACTGATCAAACAGCAGATCATTAACAATACTTTCATTTTCCCGTTCAAGGTCTGCTGTGCATTGCTCTATTTTTTGCACATTGTATTTGACCATAATTTGCATTAAAGCTATACCAGTTTGGTAAAATAGTTGAGTTTGCCCCATTCGGGTACCACCACAACCGCAGTTCCTTTGGTACCAGCCCCAATTCAATGTTCCTTTGTAAATAACTGTTTTCTAATTGAATTTTCTTTAAGTTGAATAGTTTTGTCTCAAAACCCTTTAACTGCTCAAAAAGGGACTTGTTGGGCTCTTTACGATTTTCAATAAAATTGTTACCTGCTTAAAAGTTGAAAGCATTAAGCTTCCATTGTTCAGTATTATTGTCCGCCGATGAATCCCCTTGGGTACCAGTTCCATTTTTATTACTAACCATATTTGTTGTTGTAACTCCACCTGTTACTGTTGAACTATCCAAGATGTCCTTCGTGGTTCACTGTTGCAGTCATGACTGTAGGGTTCTTCCTGCCAGCAGCAGCCACCGATCGGCCAGAGTCCCAAAGTCTGGATCGGGCGTCAGCTGAGGTCGCTTTTTTCCTGACGTCAAACCCCCAGAAGGTATAAAGACCTCAGCTGATGCCATTTCCCCAGTCTTTCTTGCCACGCGGTGCCCTTTGCAGTTCACTGATGCTGGTCGGCCTGTTCCTGATTGTTTTTGGATTTAATCCCAGGATTTTCATTTTATAAGATAAGTACCCCGTTGGGGAGGTCTTTTTCTTGCTCCAGTCAGATGTCAGAAAAAGTTAATAATTGTATTTCTTGTGGGAAGCAAATACCTCATAGGGATTTTCACTCTTACTGTATTCCCTGCCTGGGTCCTGACCACGACGTTGCTAATTGTGCGTTTTGTGCTAGATTTAATCAGCGCACTATTAGGCATAGATATAACTTTGCCTTTTACTATTTTGGAAAAAGGTTTAATTATAACATGTCTTCAGATTCTTTTCCGGCTTCTGGGGTGTGTAAGAGGTGCAAGGATGCAGACAGGCCTCCTAGATCCACAGCAAAGGATGTTACTCAGTTATTGCCAGTTGCTGGTTTGTCGGTCGTCAGTGAGGCACCTTTGCAGCCCCTGTCGTCTGCCTCTTTTGAACCAATTGCCTGTACCAACTCTGGTGTGGAGCTGATGGAGTCTTCAGAATTGCCAGGGACTGGACCTTCGGATACTCCTCCCTCAGTTGGGTCTGGAGCTGGTAGGCAGGTACCGGCTTCTGAGGGAGTTCTCAGGCCTTCGCAGCTTTCTGTAAATGTGGATTCAGTTTTATTTTCAAAGACAAAGTCTAAGGCTCCAGCTAAAGTGAAATGGCAAGCACAGGCACCTTTTGATCAGGGTCCTAGGCCTCAGAGGCAGATGCTTAAGATGGCTGAAGATCTCTTAACTATGATCAAGGGTTCACATCCCTCTCCTGACAAGAAGCCTAGATTACAGTCCGATTATGATTCTTCAGACCAAATTTCTGTTTCTTCTGCTTCTTCCCTCGAGCAGGATTATTCTTTTCCTCCTTATGAGGATTCTGATGCTGAAGATTCCTTTCCTTCAGCTTCTCCTCCTGAGGATTATTTTTTTGGTGAAACTTTGCATGATATGAGGGTGCATTTTCACTGGGAAGGGCAGGAATTCTCTGAATCCAAGAAAAGGCTTAGGGATTTTCTTCTTCTCCCACAGCATAGGCCACTGGCTATTCCTCCTGTATTGGACATTGTAGATGACATTGTAGATGATGTTTTTTTCGGAAGCTTCTCTCTCTCCTGATTCTTTTCCCCCTGCTCCGGTCAAACCGGATAGGTATTATAGGGTTCCAGATTCTCACAAGTTTCTTTTTAAGAATCTTTCACCTGATCCGGAAACAATTTCTCAGGGTCCTAAGGGTATTAAAGCGGCCTCTGCTAAAAATCCTATTCCCTCTGACCGAGAGTCCAGGGCTTTGGAGAGATGGGGTAAAAAAGTTTATACTTCTGCTACATTGTCTATTAGGGCTTTGAACTGTCAATGTCATATGCTGCAGTATCAGCAATACCTTTTGTCTGTATTTAAACAAAAGATGTCAGCTGTTTCTATTGGTGTGGATAATCAGGAGTTACAGGATTTATTGCATGCTATTGAACAGGTGGGTAAACATACCCTGCATTGTGGTTTTGATTCTTTGGAAGCTTCTTGTAGGGCTGCAACAACTGGCACAGTTATTAGAAGACATGCTTGGTTAAAGGAACAAAGCTTGCCGGATCAGGTTAAAGCCAAACTTTTGGATGCCCCTTTGCAGCACGATGTTGTGTTTGGTTCCAAAGCTGAAGAGGTATTAAAGAAAATGGAGGACAAAGCCAAATCTATGCAGACGGTTAAGGATTTTCTACAGGTACAACCTAATCATATTTAGCAGACACTGGCCAGCTAAACCTTGGTCCTTTCCAGGCTTGGACAGGTCTCAGAGAGGCAGATTCAGGCATTCCAGAGGTAGGGGACAGGCACAGACCCATTTTAGGAATAGGCAGTGGAGTGCCCCCTCTCCCAAGGGAGGTGAAGATAAGTCTCAACCCTACCGAAAACAGTCTTTATGACTCTCCCTTTCTGGTTCCTGAGGCTCCTCTCCTGGAAGCACCTTTGGGAGGAAGGATTTCTCTTTTTTATCAAAATTAGAGCCACATAACCCGGGACAAATGGGTTCTGGACATAGTCTCAAGAGGTTACAGATTTCATTTCCACACCTTGCCAAAACCGAACGGTTGGCCAGATCTGCCAAATCATCAGTGGGCAGAGGCGCAATGGCAGGTTCAGTCCCTCCTGGCTATGAGGGCCATAAAATTGGTACCAAATTTAGAAATAGGGCAAGGTTTTTATTCCAGACTTTTCCTGGTTCCCAGGAAGGAAAATTCATGGAGACCAATCCTGGACCTTTCTGTACTAAACACCTTCCTAGATATACCAAAATTCAAGATGCTCACTCTGCAGCAGCAGCTGCCTATGTTGGGCAAGAACGCTTGGATGGTGACTTTGGACGTAAAAGAAGCTTACCTGCATATTCCTATAAGGCAAGAGTGCAGAAGGTATCTGCATTTCAAAGTGGACTTGAAGCATTACCAGTTCTCTGTGCTGCCCTTTGGCTTATCTACTGCACCCAGGGTCTTTACAAAGTGCCTGGCACCAGTAATGGCATTTTGCAGACAGAAGGGGATTCAAATATACCCTTATCCGGACGACTGTCTTATACAAGCGGACGACAAAGACACTCTACTTCGGCATCTAGCTTTTGTGCAGCATCTTCTTCAGTACCTCGGTTTCACAGTGAATCTAAAGAAATCAAATCTGGTACCCACACAACAGATTACTTTCCTGGGTGCTCTTCTGAGTACTACAACCCAGATGGCTTCCTTGACACCAGACAAAAAAGTGCAACTGGCTTCTTTTTTCCGACACCTGGCTTCAATGAAACAGCTGACTGCAAGAAAAATTCTGCAGGCTTTGGGTTACATGACTTCCTGCATTCTACTAATACCATATGCAAGACTGCATATGAGGAAACTGCAGTGGTACCTCAAGAGTGTATGGTTTCAGCATTACCACAGTTTAGAAACAGTGATCACGTTTTTGCCTTGTCTCCAGCAAGAGTTTCTTTGGTGGGCCAAAGCCTGTCTACAGAACACGGGGAAGCCTTTTTGTCCTCCATCGACTAACCAAGTTCTGACAACGGATGCTTCAGATTATGCCTGGGGAGCCCACATGCATGGGAGATGTCTTCAGGGTGTTTGGACAAAGGAGCAAGCACGCCTGCACATAAATTTGAAGGAGATGCTAGCTGTACAGAATGCCCTGATAGCCTTCAGGGACCTACTTCTACCAGGACAATTGTTGATACAGACAGACAACACTACATTGATGTGGTACATAAACAGGCAGGGGGGCTTTCACTCTTACCCCCGGTGCAGATTAGCCATGACTCTATGGTACACTGCTCTGACCTGCAGTGTCGACTTACAAGTGCAATTCCTGCCAGGAAAAGACAACACTCTGGCAGACACATTGAGCAGACACATTTCGGATCCACACGAATGGATGTTGGATGTTCAGATATTCAGGATGATTATAAAGGTGTGGGGATGTCCGGACATAGATCTCTTTGCATCCCCTCAAAATCATCAACTTCCGACATTCTGCACAAGGACCTACCACAAACTAGCATGGAAAGTGGATGCCCTCTCATTCAGTTGAAAACACCTCTCAGTATATGCTTCTCCTCCTTTTCCTCTTCTACCTCGGGTACTTCTGAAGATAAAACAGGACAGACCGCAAATGATTTTACTGGCTCCCAATTGGCCTCGGCAATTCTGGTATTCCACTCTGATGAACCTGGTTCAGAAGCCTCCCTGGATTCTGCCTCAAATCCCTCATCTACTGTCTCAATGGGACGGCTGGATACTGCATAGTCATGTCAAAACTCTGAATCTAGCTGCCTGGTGGATTCAGGGTCTGTAAACACCTCTACCCTTTCCAAACAGGTTATGGATGTAATCCTTGAAGCTAGACGGCCCAGCACTAGAAAATCTTATGTGGGTAAATGGAAAAGATTTTGCTCCTGGAATCAAGTCCAGGGTGGTGATTCTGCTGTTCTGAACATTCCTCTGATTTTACAGTATCTGACAGAGTTGTTACATACGGGCCTATCTTTTACGTCTGTTAAGCTTCATGCTTTCGCTATTTCTGCACATTACAATACGGATCCTCCGATTTTTTCTCATCCAGTACTTAAACAATTTCTTAGACGGGCTAAGAATATTTGGCCCCCTATGAGGGCTCCTGTTCCCACTTGGGATCTTAACTGTGTTTTGGAGAAATTAACCTTGTCTCCTTTTGAACCTGCAGCTTCCACGGATTTGAAATTTTTGTCTTGGAAAACTGCTTTACTTTTAGCTATTACCTCTGCTAGAAGAATTTCGGAATTGCAAGCACTCATGGCTGTGGAACCCTTCCTTATTTTTCATCAGGACAGGGTATCTCTACGGACTAATCCCACCTTTATGCCCAAGGTGGTTTTGGCAGTGGCCTTGAATCAGTCTATTCATTTGCCTACCTTTTATCCTAATCCTCAAAGTGAGGAAGAAAGCCTTTTGCACTCTTTAGATGTACACAGGCAGCTTCGTTTATACCTGGACAGGACCAAGATATTCCGGAAATCTGATCAGTTGTTTGTCGCTTATGCTCCTACTGTTCAAGGGAAAGCAATCACTAAGCAAACTATTTCCAAGTGAATTGCCCATTGCATCAAGTTCTGTTACTCTTATCATGGTAATCCAGTTCCTGTTAATGTTAGGACTCATTCTACCCGGGCTACTGCTACTCCAGCAGCTTTTCTTTGTGGGGTTCCTACCAAGGATATTTTGGAGGCTGCTACTTGGAGTTCTGTACATACTTTTTCTAAGCATTACAACCTCCCTCTCTATTCTAAATCCAGGGCCGGTTTTGCTTCTGCGGTTTTGCAAGGTTTTGTGACCGCTCCCTCTGTTTCTCCTCCAGCCACCCTTTCTTAGCTTTGGGACTCAACCCTACAGTCAAGACTGCAACAGTGAACCACGAAGGACATAGTACAGTTGTGTACTCTTACCATAAATGTAGATGTTCGAGTGTGTTCACTGTTGCAGTCTGGGTTACCCTCCCTCCTACCCCTCTTTTGATTTTTCTTTGAGTATTATCTGTTATGAGGTATTTTGGCTGATGAGGTTTTGGGCATGGTTTCACTTTTAGCCTTTTCTTTCTGGGCACCTGACATCTGGGGCAAGAAAAACTGGGGAAATGGCATCAGCTGAGGTCTTTATACCTTTTGGCGCATTGACGTCAGGATAAAAGCGACCTCAGCTGACGCCCGATCTAGACTTTGGGACTCTGGCTGATCGGGGGCTGCTACTGGCAGGAAGAACCCTACAGTCATGACTGCAACAGTGAACACACTTGAACATCTACATTTATGGTAAGAGTACACAACTGTACTTTCTGGATGGGTTGAGTAAGGGGCATTCCCAGACTCCCAAATATGTATGTATGACATCTGACACTCACATGTTTCTCTCTCCTTACTGACCACAACCCACAATGTTTACCACTGAGCTGCCAGATAATCACAATGTCACAGGACAACAGCCAAACATATCATATAAAACTGTGGACATACATAATAAATCTCAACAGTAGACAGTATTTGTACCTACTCTCTATGATGCTGCAGTCTCCACACCTCACTATTGTCCATTTCAAAGACTAAGAAAGGGGTCAAGGCCTACATGAAGCCCTTAAATATTGCACTGTGGTGCCTTGTCATTGGCTAATGAAAGTGCAACCTAGCTGTTTTGGATGCAATTAGTAAGTCTGAGCCACAGATTGGTGCACATGCAATCACGTGTTAATGAGCATTGCCTACAAAAGGCAATCAACTGCTTATGGGGAACAGGTCTGTATGTTGCTTTACTCAGACAGACAATGGTTTTGCAAGCTGTTTGCAGAGGTTCTGGTCAAAATAGGAGTACTTCACTCTACCAGGTATTTGATACATGTCCCCATATAATGGATGCAGATGGGAGGCTGGAGGTATGGGGAATAGGGATTACAACGGTAGGCTTATAGTACATCTATGGTATTGACATGTTGGTGATACTCTAATGTCCAACAGTTACAGGCATGCCTCTCAACTGTCCCTGCTTTGAGTCAAATCACAGTTCTGCTCCTGTTACTCCCTCCTACAACAGTCAGCTATTGTAGGAAAGCTAGTGGATTATAAGTTAGACATATTGACAGTACGTAAGGGTGTACACAGCTATAATATGAAATGGTGTACTATAATTTACCTCCTCTCAGTCTGTTAATGTCATACAGAAATAGTTCTGACATTGTAAAGGTATCCCTGACTGTTCCTGATGTACTCTGGCTAGGTCAGTGTTTTGTTGACATTCATACCTCATTGCATGAGAGCTATGACTAACATACTTGTCAACCACTTACAGCAGGAATTCAGGTCATAGCCATAATTAGTGGGGGGACATAAGCCCAAACTCAGCTACATAGTATACAGTACATATTGGTCATACAAAGTAAGAGTATGAATAGACTAACAGATATTACTGTAGCATAAGTGTTTTCTGAGGGGTCTGGAGTGTGACAGCCAGATTCTCTATATTCTGACAACAACCATCAATGATTGGCTAACCATCTGTCAGACATCCACATATGTGTGTGCAAAAATGACCACATCTAGGAGGCATACGTTCATATTCCAGAAACATCTGTGTAGTGGAGAGGTACCCTACAGGGAAGATATATTACAGCAGGTTTGCATTGATGTCTGTTATTGTGGCACACTGGTGTTGCTGGATTGTCCCCATATAGTTGTTGTAATAGTACACAGCTATTTGTCTGACAGTGGCAGTATGACATAGTACTGGGACTTTGCCCATAGGGGAGACATCACAGTAGACTGCAGTGATGGGTGTAGAGACATACAGCAGACTCTGTCATGGCACACACGGACATAACCAGTATTGCTAATATCTTGCTGATAGCCACACATGTAGTGTGTTGATAGACTGTGGGGTATGATGTATGAGGAAGCGGTGGGTAGAACAGCCCATTTTGGATGTGCAGGGTCTGTACATCATGGACACCCATGTATCTGGTCCTGTAATGTGTTTCCCTGTTATTGTCTTGCAGGTGCAATGTATCCACAGAGACATTCTCCATTTTCATCTGCAGAAAATGATGGTATAGTGAATGCCCTCAGACTCAGTCATCACATCCTGCTGTCAAGGGGTTGCCTCAATCAAGAACAGCAGGCAGCATTATGGGCCGACCTAGTGAAGGCTGTTAATGACATTGGCCAACAGGACAGGACCTACAAGCAGGTTCGACATAAGGCCACAAACATTGCCAATGCTGTACATCAAATGGCAGCTGCTGTTCCCAGGGATCATGCTACCACCAGTGGAGGTCCTGCAACACAACACTCACTGTCAGCCGCAGAGGAATTCCTGGTGAACCTAGGATCAACCCACAGCTCCCAGCCAACCATCACACCATATATCCTGGAGGTGGGTGCCACAGCGTTCACATCGGAGGAGCATCCAGGTAAGCTGGCTCTGTTCACCAGTATAATACATTTGCAGTCATTGTGGCAGGCTCTATAGACCAGTACACGGGTGTCAGGTCAATCTGCATTGGGGAGGGCTGGCTTTTTACCACAGTTGTGCACACATACTCAGAATGGCAGCAATATAGCCAATATCACATTAGCTACTGTACATGTGTATATATGTATATTGCCTTGTAACACTGCAAGATTTGGTGTTGCTGACAAAACCTCTCTCTCACCTTTTCACAGGTATGTCAGGTGTGGCCAGAGTTCATGGTCCTGTACCTGGTAAGTGTCATATTGTTATTTTACCTGATCAGATATACCCTATGAATGTTAAGAGCTGCCATTTTGCTTTTGCACAAGTGTTCTGCTTAGCTATAGTAGAATAATTGTATGTTCCATTTTGGAGCAGTTAACTACAGTGCATAGCCTAGGGAATGACAGGTGTGTATTTGTACAAAACATTAACGTGTTTGCACTTTTAGATATGAGCAACTATACAGCCTGCTATACATGAAGCAATTACTCCTAGATGCCCATTCAGACAAAATAGGGAGACAGTACATACCTGAGGCAGTGGTACTACAACTGACACAACATTGTCAAGATAGGTGTACTGGGTTTAATGAATATTTCTGTCACAAAACACTCTCATACTGCATACCTCACAGATGTAATGAACTGGCATCATTACCCAGATGTAGCTGACTTGCATGTTATACTGGGCCTGGGTTGTCTGTGTATGTTGTTGTGGGTGTGTGTGTTGTCCATGGGATCAGAGATGAGAAGATGTGGGACATGTGATGCAGTTGTGGATCCTCATCTGTATGGATTACCATATATAATAGTGCAGGTGGTAATGCACTGCTTTTGTCTTGCTTCTCACAGGTGAACAAAGGTTTGGAGTCTGTCGCCCTCACAACCTGATGTCAGGGTCTTATCAGACTCTGATGATGATGGTGGCATAATGAGGCACAGGTGGGGTCGGTGGTAGAATTGACATCTATCTTCTGCCCCCATTGTCCATGCACACAGTCAGTATGCCCACACATACCCAGTCACCACAGGCCACAGATATTGGACAGTCAGAGGCTGGTGACATAGTACAGGACAGTGTGAGAATTATGTCGTTAGTGAGTGTGCTGGCAAGGTCCCACACAGGTGTAGTGACAGGGTTGCTTAAAGGAGGACTGCTGCCCATCGACTTCCTGTTGCAGGTGTCACATCACGGGTCACTCGCCACATGTTTTGGGCTGTCATGGAGGCACAGGCATGAGCTGAACACAACACCAGATGGATGCTTATGGTTATGGATGCAGCACATTCTGACATCCATGACTGCCTCCACCGCATTGGTGACACCATGGAATGTTTCACTGATGTAGTGGGCAGACGGTAAGCTCTTTGAGCACACATTGTCTGTACTGGAACATGTGGTTGGGGTTCAGCATCGAACACGTGGACGTAGGCCAGCAACACCATCTGCTGGTAGTCCACATGCCCATGCACACTCACTTTCCTGTAGTGGCAGCACCTCCAGCGCTATAAAGAGAGGTGTGCTGTTCACACCATAACATGGCAGGCCATGGGTACAAGGTCCTGGGTGGTCCCGTGGAGGACACAGGCCCAGCAGACAGCAGTTACCATCAAGTACTAGAACCAAATCTGACCTTGGAGGTGGTGCTGCCTGTGCTACTCATGGAGGAGCCAGTTCCTGTATTCATGACTGGAGATAGTGAACTGTCCACTCTACCATGTACGGTCCACAGCTGTCCACCATGCACATGTGTAGGGCTAGCACTGAGCTTGACTGTGTACACTCACACAGTCCAACACCACTGACACATGCAGGTCACCTACAGACACGCACACAGCACCACTCCATGACCCATGTCCACAGCATCCCTTCCTGACTCACACACGTGCTAACTGTTTGACACAGTGTAGGCCTCCAGCACCACCAAACCACACCTTGTGCATGTGATGATATCTGTGCCACATCCCTGCCATCCATGCCATCAATGCGGGGACCTGCATATATGTGTTTGATGCAGAGGGTGAACATATAACTTTACATGTGTTTGTGTAATGCAGTAGTGTTATGCCATGGCAGTTGTTATGGGCCATGACAGGTACTGTATGCTGGCAAGTGTTAGGAGTACACATAAAATGTTGTGTACCTTTGTTTCCAGATGGTACACTGGCAGTAGTGTTACAGAATGACAAGTGTGTCATGCAGCTGTGTATGTTTTTATCCCAAGAGCCTGAGTGGTGCAACTATGGACACATGGTGGACATATAGTGGCACAGGATGGCAAGGCAGCACAACAGAGAAACAGAGATATTACGTCAACTAAGTATGCCAGTATATGTGCATAGCACCCTAGCTGTATATGTGTAGAAAATTGTGTCAGGGACAATGGGGACAGTCAGCATCAACATGCTTTCATACCCCTGTGACACACTCTGCTACCCTCGATACATGTCACATGGGTAGTCTGCATGTACAGCTGTAGATGGTGGTGGACATCAATTATGCTTATGTAGAGGAGGGAGTTTAGGACCAACGTCTAGTCACAGGACCATAAAATGTGTAACCAATACACAGGGATAGGCCACATGTGCATGTCTCTAGTGCTGTCAGGAGACATATTTATGCATGCACAGAGTTGGGTGCTGTGAGATTAGAACCCCTACCTATCTAGTATTACACTGTATAGCTCACAGGACTTATTGCATGCACCACACTGTTTATCTGCTACTACACTGTCAGCCAGTGCTCTTAAGGTGGATGACATCAGCATGCCTTGTAGAGTAGGGAGGTTAGAGGCTAGCAGCCAGTCACAGGGCCAAAAATACATACCATTGCATATTTCCACATAGCAGTTCTTAGCACAAATGATGCAACAGACATGGGCTCAAGTCAGCTAAGTGTAGGCGCATGCCCTGTGTGACTGTTAGTACTTACAAGGTTACTCCAGGCCAGGACTACCTGTACTCCAGTCCGGGATTTTGTGTGCTGCAGCCAATTGGCTGCTGGAACTACTTCTACAGTCCTGCACCTCCCTGATACTTTGCCAAAGGCATTCCCTGACTGTTTGCTGAATGTAATATGTGACCCATACCTATCAGCTGTACAGATTGTAATAGAATGTATAGAGTATTGCATCATATTTGTGGTACATTTTACATAGCATTGTGATTTTTTGGCACATTAGGGCAAAATATTATAGACTGATGTTAGGAAATGATGACAGACATTTGAGTTACTGACTTCATACACATCAGGAAATTCATGCTAATGCAAGACCTGTTATTCTATCAACTTTTCACTTTTGTTTGGCCAATAGTTAATCATTCTTCTTATATTTGGGTCTTTGTCATACTATTGTTCATGGCTTTGTCCAGATTCCCAGCTTTAAGAGGTTGAGAGGTGTGATATGACTTGGGTACATGATGTAACACCACATACAGGGTGACAGTCTTCATACCTCTCACTGTATATGATTTTGCAGAATGTCCAACATTCCGCCGGATATGTCTGCTTTGTTCCTCATACAGTTGTGTTTTTCCAGTAATATAGAATAACAAACAGTCCACTGAATTGTTGTAAGTACTGACACAGTTAAATGATGGCCTTTACATATTGTGGCTAATCTGATCTGTTCCAACCTGCTGTTATACTAGCCACCTTCTAGGTTACTCAGAGCAGGTATAATGTCTGTAGGTTTGGACCTTTGGACCTTTGTCCCCCCATTTTCTCTGTCTTTGTCCAGCTTCCTTACAGTGTAGTGTCAGTCTATAGGACTCCTACCATACGAGTAATTCACATGCTAAAGTTGTAGGTGCAGCCAGCTTTGAACCATCGACACCATCAACCATGCTAATGGCTTTAGCCCAGTGAGCCACTCCAGCCTCCAGAAAGTGAGGTTTAATACCTCACACTATCAACAGCATACAGACATACACTGTGACCCTTGCTGTGACTCCTGCATTTTGTGGAAAATACAGCATGTGGCCAGGTTCTTTGTGACAGCCCTGGAACTGTGTGGTCTGCTGATATATCTGTGCAAACATATTGTTACTGCAGTTGTATAGGAACACTGATGTAATGGGGTTAGGGAACTCTGGCACTGACAGTCGTGAGTCTGTCATATGACCCCATTGTTTGGCATTTCCCTTGCATAATGAGTGGGGTTTCCAGCCATGTGGCCTAATGCAGATTATGGGGCACCCAGTATTGGACAGAGTACCTGTTGTCCCAAGTAGCTGTTAGTTTTCTGCAAGTAGCCTAGTAGCCCACTCTATGCCCTTGTATACATGCAGCAGGTCCATACATATGCTACCATAGTCTAGTACCCCGTACATTTGTTGTACAGGACAGTGACTTACCTTGTGAATGTAGCGGTTGAGAGACCTGTGTTTCAGGGCTGACACTGGCTGATGCATGCAGTACACAACCAATACATGGTTAGGTACAGGTTGTGTGGTCTGCCTGGCATCCTTTTTACTATATATGCGAGTCAGAGTAAAGTGTCAGTCCCTAGGACACAGTGTTGTCAGTGCATGTGCTATGCATTGTCTCTTGGCCAGGGCAATGGCATACTGAGCATGTCTACATCTACCTACAGGGACAGCCTCAGGGGGTACCTCCTCTGAGTCCCCCTGTTGCTGTGGCTGTGGGAACCTAGGCACTGGTGAGGAGCTGTGTATTTCTTCCCCCTCTGTTAATCCTGCTGCAGCTGTTTCCACAGGATTATATTGTGTTGCATGGCACATATTGTGAACATCCGTGCACATGTGACTGGAGAGTACTGCAGGGCTCCGCCAGATATATCTAAGTACCAGAACCGTGACTTGAGCAGCCCAAACACATGCTCTGTGATGTTCCTAGCTTGTGTGTGTGCCTCATTATGGTATTCTTTGTTGGGTGTGTGTGCATTTCTGATGGGTGGCATCATCCAAGGTTCCAGTGTGTAGCCAGCATCCCTCAGTAGATGGCCATATAGGATGTCCCCCTGGCAAACATCTGTACAATTGTGATGCATGCCAGATATGGGAGTTGTGATAACTCCCAGGGCTGCCAGCACACACATTCATGATAATGCCCTGGGCATTGCACATGACCTGGCAGTTGATGGAGTGATGATGTAGACTCCACACTCTTCACTGGGTGGTGCTTTGATGTGCACATGAGTGCAGTCTATGGCACCCAGTACCTCAGAGTAGTGTGCTACATGGTAGAAGAGTTGCATACTGCTAGCCCTCTCCAGAGGGGTGCGGAGTAAATAAATATGCTCACTGGCATGTGTTAGCATGGCATCCAGGAAATGGTGGAGTACCCTGGATACTGATGCCTGTGAGACCCCCATCATATCCCCAGTTAGTCTTTGGAAAGTACCTGTAGCTAGTATTCTAAGGGCTACACATAACCTTGTTTCTACTGGGATGGGTTCCCCTCTGTTGGCTCTGGGTCTGAGTTGAGGGGGCAGTGCTTGGTGAGTTCTTGTAGTATGTCCCTATCCACCCTGTAGTGCTCTACAAACTCCAGCTCATGCAGCTCCTGGAAGGTTACCCTGGGCCTGAAAACTCTTTTCCTTCTCAGTCTAGTCCTACTGTCAGCATCATCAGCACTGACCTCAGCATCTAGCACATACAGATGTAGCAGAGCTGCAGCAGCCCCTAGCATTGCTTTGGTTAAAAATTCCAAATTTGTACTCCACTGGTGCAGAATATGGGGGTGAAATCAGATTGTAGGGTGCATGCAGCTTTTCCAGTGCTTTGTTGTAGGTACAGCCTGTGTGATTGGCTATCTATGATGCATTCCGCCTGCCAAGTACATCATTATAAATGTTTTAATGGCCCAGTTTAGGTGATACGGGGTCATCAGTAATTTATATATGACTGACTTTCCAGGCAATTTTCCTTTTTTCTTTTTTTACAACATTCCCTACTAAGCACTGCAGCATGGTGCACAAACCTGTGCTGCAGATATAAACAATACACAGCGCTCAATGGAACATCTCCATAGGTGGGCATGCTCAGCACAGTGGCATGATGCACAAACATGCTCAAACTAGCTAAAACAAGTGCCCCAAAGGTAAATAAAGCTTAGCAGTCGCTGGAAACAGCCCCCTGCTCAGCTGAGTGATGCGGAGTGCAAACAGGCACTGCTGTGCTCCAATGTGCTTACGAAATACAGACATACCCCCTTTTGCTGTCAGCTACCTCTTCTGTGGACACCAACACGGTCCTGGGGCTACACAGATGTGATCTGCGGGCACGGATACCCATTTTTTGCTGTTCAGTAACCCCAGCTCATTTGCATACATATTTGTGCACACATCCAGGAAACCACACTATTCCAGACCCTCCCTCCTTAGCAACGACAGAAATCTACCATTGTACATACTCCATGCAAGGCCCCATAATGCATTATTGTCACATATTTTATTTTTTTCATTTTTACACTTTTAAATATTTTCTTTTTGCATAACGGCATGTTCGCGCATTGCTGCACGCCATGTAAACATAATATGAGTATTAAAAAAATTATTCTACATTATTTTCCATTACATTTTGGATATACAGGGCATAGTTTTGCACATTTCTGTGTCTGCTATTCTATTTCTGTCCTTCTACCTGGGCTTTTACAGCTCCTGTTCACTTTTTTATCTCATGTAAATGGAATTTTTCCTTGTACACTTTGGACACCAATAAGGGGTCTGCACTAATGCCTATGTGCTTGCTGGATTGCTCCAACACCATCATTTGCATGCAATTCACCTGCTTATGAGGTGATTTGCATGCCACGGACACTTCCGTGTTTGCACACCTGTGCATGCCCCTCA
Source organism: Protopterus annectens (assembly GCF_019279795.1). Taxonomy (NCBI): domain Eukaryota; kingdom Metazoa; phylum Chordata; order Ceratodontiformes; family Protopteridae; genus Protopterus; species Protopterus annectens. The sequence continues at coordinate 740,366,781 of NC_056741.1, read as the reverse complement.
GGTCTGTTTACTGGATCACATGGCTGCTTACTTCTGAGTAAGCTCCGTGCCACTATGCCTACATGGAAAATTAATCCATGTAGGCTTTATTGAATTCCCCATTAATGTTTCACTATTAATGTGTTCCTTTAATAATTATTTTTGTTATGTATTGCATATAAATTCACTCAATATTGATTATTGCAGTATTTCACCAGTAGTGCTTTTCTTTGATTATGTAACAGTTTATACATGACTATCCTAAATGATACTGCTTAATTATTGAAGTTTCTTGTTTTTCCCACTGAAATACATTGCATAAGTTGTTTTGTATTTCTTTATTTTACCATGGCTTGCATGCATGTGATACCAAATATGCAGTCACGAACAACATTGGATGTGGTGTTAGCCACCTATACCTATAGACAACATACCTCAAAATGACATCTGAATATGCATGTTGGCCCTCTGTGTCCCATCACCTCAAGTTTAATAGGGCCTCATTAAGGAGGTAAGAGACTTGGGAAAAAGTAACTGAAGTGGCAGCAGGAATGGTGATCTGACAGTGTGCTTAGAGGATCAGGTCAAGGTGCAAGTGCACACAGAGCATGATAAAAAAGATTATTAAAAAATTGTGCATGTGCTCTAGCAAACAGCCAAATATCGACATAAGTTTTACATGGGGGCTGTAGATTTGGTCTGGGCAGTGCTGAAGTCTCATAGACAGATTGGGGATATGGATTTGCCAGGGTTGCTAATCAGGATCACAATGGTGCCAGTTAGTTTCCATGACAAATGTTATATTTAGTTTTATGTGAGAGGCCTTCTTGACCTTCTAGAACATAGATATGTATGTAGTCATTGAAATGTGCTTTCAGAGCTGTAACATACATACATACATACATACATACATACATACAAATGTTTCAAGCATGGGCATTAAAGCCCTTCTAGCTTGCCAATATGCCAAAACACTTGTTCCCATAATAAATGTCCAGGCTGTACTTAAAAATATCTAAACTAGTACTTGTTTTAATGTAATTTGGTAGTCTGTTCCAAGCATCAGCTACTCTGTCAGAGAACCAATTACAGAGGTTATCTGATGATTCTCTAGTACTTTTTGATAACCCCAAACATTCCCAGAGGTAGTTGTCCCTAAATGCCTTATATACCCAAATAAGATCTCCTCTTAAATATCTGTAAGAGACACTATACAAGTTCAGATATTTTAGTCTTTCATAATAACTTAGATTTTCACATCCATGGATGTCCTTAGTATATTTTCGCTGTACTCTTTCCAGTTTACTCATGCTTGTTTTCCTATAGAGTTTCCATATTATTATTCCATACTCAGGTTTGGGTGTAATGTAACTAACAAACAATGACTTCATTATGTTTGATTTCCTAGACTTTATACATCTTTTTATACAACCTATAGTTCTATAACTATCATTAATCAATTAGCTGATATAATTAGAAAAACTCATAGCTGAATCTACCCATATACCCAGGTCCTTAAATGAGTCTACAGTTTCAATCACTGTGTGCTGTATTAAATATTCACCTTTCAGTTTATGTCTCCCAAATCTCATATGCTTAGTTTTTGATGTATTTATCAACATATTATTCTCCTGTGCCCGGTGTAACAGCATTCCTACTTTGTCTGAGCACCTATCATGCCTTCAGATCCACAAGAGACTGTGAGAGTATCCATATTCCCTCGAAATCCTATCAAAACATGATAAATCCTACATAAAACCAACTTAAAAGTTGTATTATTCTCATTAAGGTCTCCTCATTGTCAGCTATAGATCTCCCTCCATATCTCCTTCATATAGAGTATCTAAGCCATACTGAAAACCTTTCTATTACACTAAACAAGATTAGTACGTTTGATTTTAACTACCCCTGAATAAATTGGAAGAGATATACAACTAGCAATAAATATACTCAGTGATTTCTTTAGTTTGATAGTACAAATTCTCTTGAACAAATTGTTTTACTTGCCACGGTGGGGGAGGGGGGTGTTCTGATCTTCTTGACTTGCCCTGGCTATGGCTAACTGTTCATCTTTCTTCTTCCACCCTGATTACATCATACAATCCTAAGAAACAGTGAGGTAATTTCTAACAGTGCTACTGTCTTCCAGAATTTCTCCAACACCGACAATGTACTACTCTCCTACTTTTTAATAGGCATGTGGCATAATTTTTCAGTCATCCCTATACCAACTGCATATTTTTCTGAGCTCTATTCCTGTATGGAAAAATATAATGAAGAAGCTGTCCCCATTTGTCATCAGCATGGTGACAAATTTAAAAGTAAACCTGTATGGTGGAATTCCCATAATTATAGCCTATAACAAGATGAAAAAAAAAAACTTCAACCCATTTTTAATAAATCCCCGTTCTATGATGTATGATCTTAAACTTTTAAGGAAAATCCAGGAATGTGTTATCAAGGTATGCAAAGACATTCATGAGCTCTAGTTGCCTCAGATACTAAGGATAACCACAAGTCATTCTTTAGCTACATCGGAAAACAGAGATAATATACACTTTTTGTAGGGAGCTCATGTCTAACAGAGTTTCCCACTCTGATTGCATATCCTTCACTAATACATGCATATAAATGTTCTCCCCCCTCAAAAAAAAAAAAAAACATTCCCACATGATCACCTTTGATCAGTAAATATCAGCTGTGTTCAAAACCAAAAATACTGTTCAGTGGGTACAGATAATATTTTCAGCTGCTCGTTAGTAAGTGCTGATCATCAGCTAGTCAGAACTCTCCTAAATCTCTTTAACCTTAGCCTGTCAATAGGATCTGTCCCTGAAGCATGACATTGTGGCGCCTCATGACTGATTCATAACCCTTTGTTTTACTAGTTCAGTTTGTAAGGTCATAATGGAGTGTATTTTTTTCCTTATTTTTCCTCCCCTCTGCTGTTGATCTTCAAGCCTTCTCAAATGGTACACAGACCCATTCATTCACTGACAGTGAGGATCATCCACAAATCCCCAAGGGTGGGAACCTATGTGGGAAGCCATCATCCATGCAGATATCGGGGATATTTGTTCTCTTGCTGGCAATCTGGTAATGAGACCATTTTGTATTAAGGTCCTAACCCCTTCTCTGGTGTTGATGTGCAGATCTGTTTTACTACAGGAACTACCAGCAGCATCCATGTCCACACATGCTTGTTCCTTCACATGCTGGACAATAAGTGTTAAATAAATTTGTTAGAGTCAGACTGTAAAAATCATTTAGTATTCAAAAACAATGTCAATCAATAACAAACAATAATGCAGGAGAACTCAAGTATCTTATACTCTAATGTACATTAGGAGGCAAAAAACCATACACAAACTTGTATAGAATTTTGACTGCTTTATTTGTGCAGTGTTTGCCATTTTATATCATTTACAATCAGCTTTTGCCCACCTCACTGACGTGGTCAGTGACAGGGTCTTTACATCATAGTAACTTATGAAAAAGTGCTGAGATAGTGCTTTTCAAAATCTTTTCCCATGAGAATATTACAGCCTTGCAAAGCACCTGGTCAATCACAATGTCCTTCCGAGGATGTAGCCAATTCAAGGCTCTTAGATTAGTTCGAATACAATGGGTGCAGTTCTTCTTAAAATGTCTTCCTTTGTTCCTTGCTCGCCAGCTGGACACTATCTCTGCTAGTGCGCACAAAGCTATTCTTCTGGTGGAAGCAGGAAGAAGATATGCATGCAGGCAGATTTATTATTTTCTAACTTTGCAAAATAATCTTTACTTGAAAGACATGAGCCAGGCTGCGCTTGAACGCTGCCAAGGCCAAATTTCTGATTACACTGCAGCTTGTGCTTCAAGCAATAATATGCAAGTTTATTTCTACTATTATTCTAGTAAAACAGAATTAAATGCATTACATTTCATACTATATAGATTTGAGCACATTTATTCCTGTCTAAAGCACACATTTCTTTATATATCTGACCACACAACTTATATATGTCTGAATGTTTAAATGCACATTTTCCTAAGCAGCATACATTGTAAATATATATTTTTCTAGGCAGCATGTATGTAAATATATTTTCTAGGCAGCACATATGTGAATATATGTATTTTTCTAACATTCTCCCTCCTGTTAATGCATTTCATTCTATTTGAAACATAAACAGTATCATTTCATTTCTTAGCCTTTTCCTTTCAAGGACTTTCAGCTAAGTTAGTCATTGGTTTTATATTTCAGAAAAAGCATCATTTGAAATTAATCTTTTAATTTCAACACTTTGGTAAAAAGTTTCAGTAGCAGATATATCAACAAATTTTTGATTAATTTTTTCATGCAGGGAATTTCACAGTAAACACATGTTCCTATTAGGAGTATACCCACACAAATAGCAATTAAATGTTTAATAGGATGGAACCCCACCCCCCCCAAACAGATTCTGGAAAAAGTCCGTCAGTGGGTTTGGGCCTGGTTTAGTCATTGCTGATACTTGCTGAATTACCTCTAGGTGGTCATTGATTTCATGTTGGTTGTCTGGAATGTACGCACAGCATTCTTCTTCGTGTACCACCTCTTGCCGCTAGGGTGAAGTAAAGAGCCATTCGATTTTGTAGCACAACAGTTTTTATTGCATTCAGTTCATTAGTCACCAATTCTAGGGTGGAAAAAGTTGCATTGTTCATGACTTTTTGACAGCTTCCTCAGCTCCCAGATCGATTTGACTGCTCCATAGGCTGGTGGTATTCCTGCCCTGGATATAACACTGTTGCCCAAGTTCATATGAGTCAATTTACTTTTGTCTTTCACTGAATTATGGCCTTTTCAACCAGCTTCGATTTTACCAACTGGATTCACAGGTTTTTTTTTTCACTGGACCTTCAGATTCTCGAGCTGTTTTCCTTACGTTTCGTATTTTACCCAAAGGTAATTCTGCAGTATGTCTTATTGCTAAAACCAGATAACCCAAAAAACAACTGCCGACCAATTCTCAGGTAACCATTTATATGCCTTTTTCCCACAAATAAAATCATTACTTTGGTACTGATACGTGTTATCCCTGCATGAAACATTTTTTTATTCTTAATAGACAATTGCTTAGTTAAGACTGGATTGTCACATACTGCATTTAATGTAGTTTTCATTGAACTCAGATATGAATCATGGTTAGTATTACAAACAGTACCCGCACTTTTGACTTTAATGTAACATTTATAAGACATTGTTATATTACCATTACTCCAGCCCACCTGGAGGGTATTACTTTTGTAGAAACATACAACTCCTTTTTGTGTGAACAGGTAAAAATAAAGCAATTTTGTCCTGTGATCTCACAGTTTCTGTATGAAAAATCTTTCCAAAGTCTCATTTTATCCCCAGAGGGACAGAGGACGTTAAAGTCTATTATATGTTGTTGGTATAGCTGTACAAACTCAGCAATTTGAAATGTGCATAGTTTCTGTATACACTTGCTTCATGGCCAGGTACGTGTTAAAGTTTGGATGCCAGTCTATAAACAGTTCATCACGTCTTCTCACTTTCACTTGTGTGGTTGAGTGCAGGGAAAAACCACAATAAGAGAAAATTGTCACACTTATAGTTAACAAATGCACAGTTAAAATAATTATGCTATAGTTCTTGGGTTGCTCTGCTTTTTGTTTTCTTTACTCTTGGCCATTTTGCCCTTGTGTATCAGTCACAAAGTTTTTATTCAGCTGAAAGTTCTTTTGTCTGAAAAAGAGTTAAACTGCAAAACAGATTTATTTATAAGCAGTTTCTTTATATAATTAGCTAGTGAACTGTCAGCCTCCAGCTCTGCAGGCATGAGAGCTTTTACTGAGGCACATAATATGCCCTTCCAAATACTACTTTAAAGGGGATCAAACCCTTTACATTTGTTACTGTTTTCATGCTCAGCAATGCTAGAGGTAAACAGCAAATCCAATTCTTTTGAGTCTCACTCATTAACTTTCTTAACTTGTTTTTTTAAAATCCCATTGTACCTCTCCACCAGTCCTGCTGACTGTGGGTGGTAAGCACAGTGATTCCTTAAGGAAATCCCAAAAAAATCTCCCAAGTTGTTGAATTGTCTGATTGACAAAATGTGTCCCATTGCCACTATAGATTCTTTCCGGTATGCCAAATCTAGGAATTATTTCCTTTACTAGGGCCTTTGCCACTGTTGCTGCATTCGGATTCCTGGTTGGAAAAGCTTCTACCCATTTTGAAAACATATCTATGATCACTAAACAGTATTTCTTTCCTTCACATTTATTCAACTCTATGGAGTCCATACAAATAGTATGGAATGGATATGGTGGTGTAGGGAAACTCCCTTGCTTGTTTTTAAATGCTCCTTGTGCATGGTGCTTGTTACAAGTATGACAAGCTGCACAAAATTTTATTGTATAATTTATGTATCCATATGTTTGGAATATTTTATTTACTAACTGTACCATCCCCTGTTGAGACATGGCTCTGCCCATGGCTCAACAAAGCTGCATATCTAAATAAATTAGACGGTAATATTGTTTTTTTCCTTTGGAAATGTACAGTCCATTCTTAAAATTGCACCTTGATTTACCCAGTTTTGTTTTTCTGCTGTTGTAGTAAGCATTTGCATTGTTTTTAACATGTCTAAATCTAAAATCTCAAAGGGCTGTAATTTTTCATTAAAAAAAATAAAGTTTCTGAGTCTGAGGCTGCTTGCTTTGCAGCTGCATCAGCTCGTGCATTACCTTTGAAATCTTATCCTGTTGTTTTGTATGAGCTACACATTTACAAATAGCTACTTTGGTAGGCAACTGAATAGATTCTAATAGCTCCAAAATAAATTGCACATGATTAATAGGTTTTACACTGGATGTAATCATCCCTCTATTTTCTTTATTATTGTGCAAACACATGCACTGTAGAAAAAGCATACTGATTATCAGTATATATGTTTACTTTTTGCCTTTTACTAAAATACATGCTCCTGTCAAAATTACCAGTTCTGCTGCTTGAGCATACAAGTTGTGTGGCAAAGTTTGTGCTTCTAAATTTTTAGTGTCTGTAACTACTGCATACCCCACCAGATTTTTCCCTGTAGGACCCCTTCTGCATGAGCCATCCACGTAATATGTCACCTCAGCATTATCCAAGGGCATATCTGTAAGATCTTGTCTAGGTAAAGCTAACTGTTTATATGAGGTTGACTCAGCAGTATGGTCATACATGAAAGATGTCTAGCAGGAGAAAGGTATGCAACTTTTTCTTGTGGCAGAATTATTGCAACTGCATGAGGCATTCTCAATGTGAGAGGGTGGAATAACACCACTGAGGCTGAAGCCTGTACTGCCATTGCTGCTGCAACTACTGCTTGTACACAGTGAGGCAAAGATTGCACCACTGGGTCTAACTGTGATGAATAGTAAGCTATGGGGCATTGCTTATCCCCATGTTGTTGCTTTAATACTGATGTCATGTACCATTGCTTACAATCTATGGTCTAAAAAAACGTTTGTGATAACTTGGAAGTCTTAAAACTAATGAAGAAGCTATTAACTGCTTCAACCTGCAGAAAGCCATTTCTGCTTTTGTTTTCCATTGTAAAATAATTTGGTACCCAGTTCCAACAAAATTAGTTGTACCTAAGAAAAGACATCATTTCTTTTTAGTTGTTGGTTTGGGTGCTTGCAAAATTGCTGTTTTTCCCTTTTTCTTTCCCCTTATCTAGTATTTTATCTTTATTGAATATCACATATCCCAGGTATTTAACCTGTGTTTTTTTTCCCAAAGTTGTAACTTACTTTTGTTTACTTTGTGTCCTTGTATTAATAAAAATTTTAACAATGCTACTGTATTCACCCTGCACTGCTGCTGGGTGCTGCTAGCAAGATGTCATTTACATAAAGTAAAATTTGACTACTTTCTGGTGGGGTAGACCCTGCCAGGTTGCTAGCCATTTTTTGTGCAAATATTATTGGGCTCTCACAATATCCCTGTGGTAGTCGAGTATATGTATACCTTTTACCCTGAAATGTAAATGCAAACCAATATTGACTATTAGGATGTATAGGTATTGAAAAGAAAGCATTGCTTATATCTACCACAGTAAAATACTTCTGTTGTGGCTTTAAATCATTTAACAAGGTATGTGGGTCTGGCACCGTGGGTGCTTTAGGTATTACTGCATTATTTACAGCTTATAAATCTTGTACCATCTGCCATTCCCCGTTTGCTTTTTAACAGGAAATAGGGTGTATCACATGGTGAATCAGGAGATTCTACCAGTACTCCTTTTTGAGTAATGCTGCTTATTATAGGCTTAATTTTTACTTTTGCATTCTTTTCCAAAATGTATTGTTTTTCTGTGGTCTAAAAGCTGACTTTGGGGTAATTGTAACTGGTCCTGCTGCTTGAATAAGCCCTACATTTAACTTGCCTGTTGACCACAGAGTTGTTGGAATTTTACACAAGGCCTCCTCTTTTCTTTTAATAAAATGCTAATCAGCTGTCCTTACTAGATTGCAAGTGTACAGCTGTATGTGTCTGTGTCAACCAATTCAGTTTTGTTTTATATCCCTTGTCCTGACATTTTTAAATCAGTCTGTTTTCCCATTTTGTTACCTTTTTTTCTAAGTCTGCCCATTTAACACTTTTGTTTTTTGTCAAGCTGACATGTGGCAGTCTATTGGACTTATACAATCTCATGAACTCCTGAGGTAATGAACAGCTTACTACACTGTTTCCCTCAGTATCCCAGCATAAAGTTTGTAATATTAATTTGTCAGCAGGATTTTTACTTATATTTCTTATTAGGTCCTGGTGTGCTACAGTAGTATGGAGTACAATGTAACAAGTGCTGCTGATCAGTGTCAAGGGAGGGTACCTTACTGATGGCTACGTTTATCAGTTCTTTGGTTACTGCCCTGGACCAATCATAACTAGGTCCTGGCTGTACCAATAATAGGCTTCACCCTCTGATCACACCACAAGAGCATTCATTTGTCTTTGTGCTTCCATACCCTGCATGGTAGGAACTACTGCTATGCCAAATATCTGCACAAGGTCTTTTCCCAGTAAGTTTACTGGATATTTTTGCAGAAACTACAATTTTACTTTTCTGAGTCATACCTGAAACAGGGTCAGTTATTGCTATATTATGGGAAAGTGGTTCCCTGTATAGCTGTCCATTTGCTGCTTTTACTAATATATAATCAGGTGATTTAGAATGTTTTGGTAACTTGGAGGGTGTATCAAAGTCCGTGACGCTCCTGAGTCACACAGGAATTTGACCTTTCTTCCCTCCACCAGAAGTGTTACTTCTGGTTTTGTATTTGCTAGGTAGAGCTCCAGGCTCAACAATGCTAAATCTAAAATTTTATTTTCATTTTTATTCTCTACATCTGTTTGTACTTCCTCTATTCCCTCTACTACATTCACATTTTCTTTTTGTTTATTAACCTTTCCTGATGATTTTTGGTTATTATCACTATCATATAGTCAGTCCACATCTCCTTTATCTTCTGTCATTGCTTTCTTATTTTGTTTATAGTCCCTAGCTAGATGCCCTTTTTACCTGACTGTAATACAAATACTTCAGCTCCGTCTTCAGCAGTGAAGACTTGTGCCTTTTTTTCTTTTTACTATTAAGGTGTCTTTCAGTACGTCTAGCATACTCAAGTAAGGCTTGCAGCCTGCTTGTTCAGTGATTTATCATATGCCTTGTAATAAAACTACTAACAGAGGCAATGCAACCTTTTAAAAATGTATTTTTTTTTTAATTGCTGTTTTAAGCATTTTAATAATCTAGCATAATATCCATCTACTGTCTCATTTCCCTGTTGTATGCATTAATTAATGCAAGTCCAGTCTGCTCTAAGTTTTCATTTTCAGAGATTCTGTCTGTTAGACCTTTTACTCTGTTGTCTAAAAATGTTTCAGAATTTTTAAGCTTCTGTTTTTTTTTACAATTTGCTTCCTCAATCCACCTATGTGCTTGAGGTATGCCTAGTTGGTGCTGTTTTTCTTTTGCCTGACGCCCTGCATCAGATTAAAGCTTGTTTAAGGAGTTTAACTAGTGAAAGTTTATCTAGTTTACTATCAAATTTATAGTTGTTAACACATTTTGCAAAATATCTCACATTATCTGCTTACTGCAATTGCATATGCTTTACATTATCCGTTAGGGGCGGATCTCGTGATCTCTTAGTGCACTGATTTCCCATGTCTTAAAAAGACTGTTACGTAACCCTTCTCTTGTACCACGTGGTATCTTATTTCCCCATATCCACAGTAGTGTCTAGAATGACTGTTTACTTTGCTTTGTTATTCCCTGATCTATGACTCAAGATACAATACTTCGACTCTCTCTCTCCCTGCTATCACAAACCTTAGCAATAGCACAGTGTAACCTGGTCCCTGATCTAAAACAAAGACAAAGAGGGAAATTCTTCTTACCTGAGCCTCCTGCTCTTACTGTTTTTCCTTGGGGCCCAGTCTTCCGCTTTTCAGCCACAGATCAGAAAGTGGACAGCCTCTTTACACACAACAATTCAGTCGGAGGTCTTTTCACTTTAAGAAGAACCATTTTTTTCGGCAGCTTCTCCTGCGCAGATTTATTAGCACTCATGCACTCTGTGACCTGCAGCTTACCAAGGGAATTCCGGCACGATTAGGACCAAAATGTTAAATAAATTTGTTAGAGTCAGACTGTAAAAATCATTTAGTATTCAAAAACAATGTCAATCAATAACAAACAATAATGCAGGAGAACTCAAGTATCTTATACTCTAATGTACATTAGGAGGCAAAAAACCATACACAAACTTGTATAGAATTTTGACTGCTTTATTTGTGCAGTGTTTGCCATTTTATATCATTTACAATCAGCTTTTGCCCACCTCACTGACGTGGTCAGTGACAGGGTCTTTACATCATAGTAACTTATGAAAAAGTGCTGAGATAGTGCTTTTCAAAAATCTTTTCCCATGAGAATATTACAGCCTTGCAAAGCACCTGGTCAATCACAATGTCCTTCCGAGGATGTAGCCAATTCAAGGCTCTTAGATTAGTTCGAATACAATGGGTGCAGTTCTTCTTAAAATGTCTTCCTTTGTTCCTTGCTCGCCAGCTGGACACTATCTCTGATAGTGCGCACAAGGCTATTCTTCTGGTGGAAGCAGGAAGAAGATATGCATGCAGGCAGATTTATTATTTTCTAACTTTGCAAAATAATCTTTACTTGAAAGACATGAGCCAGGCTGCGCTTGAACGCTGCCAAGGCCAAATTTCTGATTACACTGCAGCTTGTGCTTCAAGCAATAATATGCAAGTTTATTTCTACTATTATTCTAGTAAAACAGAATTAAATGCATTACATTTCATACTATATAGATTTGAGCACATTTATTCCTGTCTAAAGCACACATTTCTTTATATATCTGACCACACAACTTATATATGTCTGAATGTTTAAATGCACATTTTCCTAAGCAGCATACATTGTAAATATATATTTTTCTAGGCAGCATGTATGTAAATATATTTTCTAGGCAGCACATATGTGAATATATGTATTTTTCTAACAATAAGCTACTGTCCTTAGCTTGGGCATCCACAGTGCATGCCTCTTCCTACACTGATTCCTGCTTTCCATGTCTGAGACCTCTGTCTTTAAGCACTGGAGCAGCAGGCAATGATGGGTGGGAACCATCTCCCTCACTCCTCTCAAGGAAGGCACTGCCATATACCCTGTCAGCACCATTAGACATCCAAATCACTAACTGAACCTGGGTTCCCTCTGCAGTAATCAAGGGTTTCTCTTTCGATCTCTACATCACTGGCCTGGCTACAAAGTCATGAAGCACAGAATTGCCAAACTGATCAACACTGGCATTGATGACCATCAAACCCTTGACCTAAATAAGTCTGGTTTTGTGAAAGGCATGTCCTACCTACATTTAACCTGGTTGACTTCTTTGACAGGATTACAGCAGCATTGGATAATGGACTTACTCTCTATGCTGCCTACTTTTACCTAGCCAATGTTTTTGATAACATCCCCTATGCTGGCATCATAGACAAGCTTTATAAAGTCAATATTAGTCTGTTTCTAGTCCAATGAAGTCTGTTTCTAGTCCACTGAATAGTAAACTGGCTCACTGAGAGGATTTATTTAGTGAGAGTAGCGGTCTCCCTTTTTTTACTAAGAGAAACATTACCAATGGTGTCTCTCAGACTGCAACACCCCCCCCCAAAGTGCATTGTAGTATCAGCAATCCATCTACATGGTACAAGAGTAGAACCCACAGCCTTCTACACATTGCATTCAAACTCCATAGTGCAAGCACTGACTGACATTTGCTAAGCAAAACAGTTGCACATTGTAAACAGACAACACGAGCAGCAGTAAACTTCTGTTCCCTTGAAACACAGAATTTCTTGAAAATGCACTGAAACTCCTGATTCCTTGAAAACGCATTAAAACTGGGAAATGCACTTAAACTCATAATTCCTTGAAAATACACTGAAACTCACAATTCCTTTAGCAGTCTGGTAGTTGGTGTAGAGAACTCAGGCTCTTGTTGCTTGTAAACAAGGTGCAGGGTTTGAACCTAAGCAACTTAACTGACTAACCTTCCATCCTTAACTAGGATGTTACACACACCACTGTATAAATGGTTGCTATGCTACTGAAAGTTTTAACTTCTGCATGTGGTTCTCCAATGTGGAACATGTTTACATTACAGATGCAGAGTGTGTGTGTGTCTCTTCTTAAAGTAGAAGATGTTGCCAAGACATTACGAAGAAATGTTTAATTTTTTTTTAATTAATTCAAAAGTAAATGCGGATGCCCCTCACCAGTGCCCCCCCCCCCACCCCAAGCCACTGGGCTCTAGGCAGCTGCCTAAGTTGCCTAGTACTGAATCTGGCTCAGAATCTATGTCAACTCCATACTGTGGTTGCACAGTCAGTAAACAAAAGTGAAAAAACTGTTAAACTGTACAATATGGAATCCATGGAATTCTGTTAACATAACAGTGACTGTATTCTAAATATTATTGTCTGTTTACCTCAGTTATATCAGTAATGTCAAAGGGTGAGGTCTTTACTGCTGCAGTAAACAAGAAGCACAAGAATATTAATCTGGAGAAGGTCACCTAAGGAAAGATGTGGAAGAGAAAGTACTATGAACTGGAATTTAAAAGCATACTCGTTATGCAGACATTGTCCTCACTATACAGTATAGCATACAGATTATATCACTGATGAATAAATTGAAGGCAAGAAGGAAACAACTAAGAAAATGAACAAAAAAGTGTTGTGCTTCTTAAAGTCACGTAATGAGTGGGCAAAACTGTCAGTGATGGCTGCCTTCATGCACAAAGCTGCATGCCTTAACCGCAACGCTCTATTGTTTTTCAGTTTAGAAATGAAGTAAAAATGTATATAGGTAGTGTACAGTATGAAATAATAATAGCTACCATGTGTCCTTATTAGTATGCTTTCTGCTAAGAGACATTTTTTTTTTGGAGTGATATATAATCATGTTAAATGTTCTTGCCTGTCTAACTTTTGTTCTCAAGTCTCTAAATTAGTGTAGTATAAAAATGAACTTTAAAGTATGATTATCTGAGATATGCTACATAAAATACTCAAAACGTGAGCAATTACATTGGATCTTGGCAACATACCACTCAAATTATTGTATGCTATAACTTCCTCAAGTTATAAAGAGGATAAATGCGAAAAAGAAACACAGCACTGGAGTAACAGTTTAATGGCACATTATGAAATACTACATTTTTCATAATAACATGACTTGCAAAATTCTAGCCAGCTGCTGACAAATTGCTTGATGCTGGCATTCAACATGCAGGTGTTATATATTATATGAATTGTATTTCCAATGAGGCTATCATTGCAATCATTGAGCTAATTATATAACTCTAACATACGACGGCCCTTGTGACTGTCTTGGCACAAACATTTCTACTACCCTAGTAAAGTCTGTTCTTATCCTAGAGCTGCAGCTGTGGTAGACTGTAGCTGGTATAATATGTCTATATTTGATTTTTGGTAAATGTGAAATAAAAATAAATAAAGTCAGAGGAAAAATAATCTGATTAGAACTAATCATATTAGTCTGACTGACAAACAAGGATCTGTGCAGTCCTGTTAATTAAGAGTTGAAATTAGGCTAAATACTTATTTTTTGTTATGTGCTTGGCAACAGAAAAGAAAGAAACAATTTACATTTTGATGGATTTTTAAAACTGGTCCATAAACCCACCATCATAACCTGGGGAAGAGGTCAGGCAGAAACTTCACAATTTCAGCATACTGCTTCCTATCATGTGAGGCTGCCAGATATTAATCTGAATAAATAATTTAAAATAGTTTAATAAAACACGGTATGACTACCTCAGCCTTCATTTGCCTTATCTATGAAAATGTCTGTGACCTACAATTTGTTGTACAATGGAGGATGATTAAAATTAAAAACGTGAATGGCAACTGATGCTTCATCTGTGTGTGTAGATCAAGTGTTACCCAGGAGAAGATATTAATCACCTAAAAAACAAAAAGTAATAAAAACTACTATGAGACATAATGCAACAGTAAACCAAATGCAACTACTGTGTTTAAATTGACAAAATCTCAATTTAGATCCTTCCTAGGAACTTCAATTATATTATCACTGGAACCATATCGTCTTAGAAAGAGGTAAAAATCCTTTCAGTAGAAAAAAAAATACATGTGCTGTTCATTCAGCCTCAGATGATCCTTATTCTTCAATAACAGTAAGTAGATAAGCACTGTGAGCTTCTTATTCAGTATGGAGTGGTGACCTTTTATTTATATCCCAGAATGTGGCTGTATTGTGTAGGGATGTGTCTGCCCTGGGGGTGTGCCACTGGTGTTGGGGCAGTTCCTGGGGCTGGGCAACTTACAGTGTTCCCTGCCTTAGGTCAGACAACCAATAGTGTTCTTATTTCAATTTCATCTTATTTTTAATTTTAACACGAAGCTTTATTAATTTTAGTTTCATGTGGGTTTTTTTTTGTATATTAAAAGTTAAATGAAGGAGATAAAAAAAAGACTTAATGCTGTTGCAAATGAAGTACCGAACAAAGACTATCCTGCCATGGTTAACAGTCAACATGCACAAGATTCTAGTGTATGAAGCATTAAAACAATGTCCAGCACTTTTGCGATAATAAGCTTCATCAGATCTGCCTTATTCAAAAACAAAGAATCATCTGATTCATCCATGGGACAAAAATATTTTTCACAAGATTCGTTTAGGCCCTAGAGGAGTTTGACTTTTTTGCTAACTAATTAGGGGTGGCTACATGCTAGGATATGTGTGTGTGTGTGTGTGTGTGTGTGTGTGTGTGTGTGTGTGTGTGTGTGTGTGTGTGTGTGTGTGTGTGTGTGTATATATATATAGTTAACAAACAGAGCTTACATACATGCAGGCTTACATCTCAACCGCTAACTACAAAATGGCAGTCAGGCTCGCACGTGCTGAGTATTTATACACTTGTGCGAGGCCTTGGATAGCTTCTTAAAGGTATATACACACATATTGATCTTCAGTACCACTGCACCAATTGACAGCTGATCGAGAAAATACATGTGTTTAAGTGGCGGGCTTGTGTCATCTGCACCTCCCAATGTGGGAGATTTGATACATGTACTTTCCATACTTACATATACCAACTCCAGAGACACACAACAGCTAACAAGGTGAAATACGTATTTAAATACTTCAGTCAACCAAAAGAAAAGCCAGCTATTGTACAAATCAGAGAAAAAGTAAATCAATTAAACATGCAGTCAGAATAAATGTGAGTCAAAATGATCTGGAAAACAGAACACCTCCCATATATACTGGAGATTAAGTGCCTTGAGTTATACCAATGAATGAATGAAGCACCCTAAGGAATTTATTCAGCTTACCAAACTGTCAGCACCGTTGCCTAGCTCTAAAACAGCTACACTGGCTAGAATTACCAAATTGCCTGATCTTTTCCCAAGTAGTCACTGCTCACAAAATTATACACAAACTAGAGAGCTGCCCCCTCTGCAAAACATCCTACAATACTACACCCCTCCTAGATATTTGCTCTCTAACAAAAAAGCCCTTCTGACCATCAAAAAAATCCAACAACAATGCCGGTGACTCCCTGTACTCTACCTATATCACCAAAAGTCGGAATCTCATCTCTATCAATCTTAAACAAAATGCCTTTCCATCTGGTTTTAAACACAACCTCAAACAACATCTTAATGCTTCATGGCTAAGTTTTTGCACCCACCCTGACTAATATATCCTCCCACACTCCTTAAACCCACCTTCCTTTCCTTTTCTCTATACACGTCTCCTTCTTCACATACATTGCTCGTCTCTTTAATTTATTACCTAACATTATTCAGCATGTTCTACTCTCTGCTGTTTCTCTTTATTCTACTACTGATGCAAAATGTAAAAACAAAATAACCATTTTTTTTCTGTTTTTTGTCTTCATACACCTTTATTGAATTATCACTTGTGACAAAGGCAAGTTTACATTCATATAAAAGTAATAAAACTATGTTAACATAATAAATATTATATTTCACATATATTGCTATATATCATATAGCCTAAGCAATATTACGTAAAATATTCAATTCCTGTCTTTTTTAAAACAAGAAAAATCTTTATTAAACCATCATTTACTACAGAGGCAATCATACATTTATATAAATGAAAACAGGTGATAGTGTACTGTACTAGCTCACCAGATGTGCAGTAGCAAGCACCGCCCAAACCCCACCCGAGAAGGTTTACGTCAGTCAGTAATAATGAATAGTCATAACGATGTGCCTCGACCCCAAATGAATATTCATTTTATATCTGGTATGCTACATTGTCAATGATTATTCATTATGGTTCAACAGGTTTGTTCAACAGATTTGTTAACAGAATATTAAAACAAGTGCATCGGAAATCACAGAACATTTAGACAAACTACATATAACTATATAAGATGAATACATAATTATATAAGATGAAAACCCGAAGTGCGGTTGTTAATTTAAGTGTTCGGATTTTTTTAAGTAATGTATCTTTGAGTCAGCTATTAAATATGGGTATAGAAATGCGGTGGGAAGTACTAGACGGTCTTAGAAACTCGGGAAAAGGAAGTTTATCTTACAACACAGATTGGCAGCGAAGCTGTGAGTTATAAGGTTATAACTTTTCTTGTTGTCCAAGGATATTGCAGTGTAAATACTGGTAAATTTGTTCAGCATTTATTTACAGTATAAATGAAGAATGCCAGCACTTCTGCTTCATTGTGGATAGGCTATGCCATTTCTTAAAAATTTTGAAAGAATTATGAACTACAATTTTCCCGTTGAGGTGAACGCTCAAAAGCAATACTGAGAGATTAATTCTCTTCTAAGATTTGAAAGTGAATAGATGTCTGTGAGGGGGGTGGTGGAAAACATGGATTGGGAATAAGAAAGAGGACAAAGGACTAAAATCAAAGCCAATTTTGAAATATTACATGTTACTGGTTACTATTATACTTGTTACTATTATACGTTACTGGATTAGGGACACTTTTGAACTTTGAAGGTTACTAGCTGAAATGTTTTTGCATCCACATGCATTTTTATTAATAAGGATTTTGGGTGCATGAAGCTGCAACAAGGACACTTGATGTTAAAAAGGACAAACATTTATTTATGTATCATAACAAATGACAAGAGCTACAATTCAGTAAAGACAGCTGCTCATCTACATTCATCATATGCATGATGTCATTGTCTAATATGCATGACATGCCTCATTTCATATTCCGGTTTGCTTGTCAAGCACCCTGGATACGCCCACTCCTGTGTGAACTGAAGGTGAGCCAGTACACTACAATATCGCCTGAAAACAAACCACACTGACACACTCCCATTTGCAAACATACATCACTTATAATCTACCCAATCCTTCTCACTCAAAACATAGCTCATTTAAGTCCTGCTGCCTTTTAAACCTCATCCATGGTTGGAAGGATGGCCTAATGGTTAAGGTGTTTGCCTTACAAACAAAA
Source organism: Protopterus annectens (assembly GCF_019279795.1). Classification (NCBI taxonomy): domain Eukaryota; kingdom Metazoa; phylum Chordata; order Ceratodontiformes; family Protopteridae; genus Protopterus; species Protopterus annectens. The sequence continues at coordinate 740,348,712 of NC_056741.1, read as the reverse complement.
GGTACAGGGTTTGAATCTCACTGGATAATTGGCTAGGCTTAAAATGGCTTGCAAAGGCAGTTAGCCTAGTACTACTCTATGAACCTATTCCTCCCTTGTATGCATTGTTACCACAATTCCCGTTTTTTTCTATGTAGTTTGCTCCTACACTTTTCAAAAATCTCAATTTCAGTTGTTTTATCTCTGTTATTATTTTCACTACTTCCAGTATAGTGGGTTTAGATTTTGATTTCCATTTTCTAGTAATTGCTTTTTTGGCAGCCACCATAATTAAAAACATATATTTTTTATACTTTATTTGTACAATATCTGTATATCTGTAACATTACCTGGCTATATACTCGGTATCTTCTTTAATCAATGATGTACTGTTCTTTTAGTATTTTTCAATGTATCACATGTTGTACTATAGTTCTTAATTATTATTGGAGATTTTCTCTGCAAGGCTCCAATGAAAATGGGTATTGTTTTGCTTAGACAGACTTTCCTGGTGAACAAAGGCAATAAATAAATAAATAAATAAATAAATAGAATAAATTACAGGATGAGCTGGGCTGGAACAAAATCCTTTTCAGCTATTGCATAGGTCACATAGCAATACACATATCCAAAAAATTCACTGCAGATTAGACATAGTTAATGCGCAATACAAACAATAGACTGAATAGGGACAAATATAGACATGGTTGTAATAAATATTCCCAAGTTATTAACTAACTGAGAAATCATATAATATATAAGCCATATATATATATATATATATATATATATATATATATATATATATATATATACAAAAATGCAAAAGAGAATCTAGCAAAAGACTAGTGCAAATTTCTGATGCAGGTTTACACTACAGGAGAAAATATATTCAGAATTAAAGAAAATATTTGATGCATGTGCATCTATATTTGTTAGCTGGATGATCCATCAGTTTTCTTTTGGAGTGGGTGAGATTGTCCAAAAATGATAATTTCATTAGATAGCCTGTTCCAAGAGGTACAGACCATTTTGTAGAAGGACCTTTCATGTATGACAAGAGAGAAATAAGTTATATTTACTTTGAGAGAAGTCTGAGTGTAGACAGTTGTGGAGTTTAGTACTGAAAGTTTGTCAGCCAGTGGGGGTCAGTATCTATTGTTTAGTAGTTTGAAGGTAGAGGTGTTAAGAAGACAGACAGCCCTGGTAGCAAAAGAGTGAATTTAGTTAACAGAAAATGCACATTAAAGTCTAGGGATAAGTATGTTAATGACAATAGCCCACCATGCTTTTATGGCAAGTATGAAATAGCAAAGGCTGCTTTAGCCTGCTGTTGATTGTTGTAGGTGATAGTGTCACTGTGTGTGAGGGTGGGTCGCATCTAAAAAAGCTTCAGTTTTGGATTGCTTAATGTAGTTTTCAGGTGACCTGCTTTCCAGGAAAGGTATTTGATGAAACTGTCATCACCAAGTTAACTTGAATCTTAGGAAAGAAAGCAGACTTTTTTTCAGAATTCTCTCCATGACCTACCCTGTCATTGCTGTTAAGTTAGCATGCCTACATTTCTGTTGGATTCTTCTGCTTCCCACCCCTAACTACCAAGATACTTATCAAAGGTTTTAATTCTGTTTGTTCCCAAACCCCCATTTGTGTGGCGGTGTCCTTTGTATGTTACCCTGCATTCGATGCTGGCCGTTATATAGATCACTACTCTACTTCTATTCCTTTCCTTTCTGTCATTCATGAAAAATCTACCCCAAGCACTTCCAGCACATCTTTTCACTAGTGCTCATGTTTTGTGATATTAGCAATATCTACCCTCCCCACTTTTACCAGTGATTGCATTTCCCCTGTCTACTTACCTAGACTTGTGGCATTACAAAGTAATACTACCCCTACTCACTGTGAGTAACAGTTGTTTGTTCCTTCTTTATGTTCTATGTTTTTTCCTTTTGGTTACTGCCTGAGTATCCACGCCTTTCTGCTTCTGTGACACCCGATCCTCATTTTACTGTGATGTACTTTCATTCTAGTTCTAATTAGGATTATTGCCAAAACAGCTTATAACCTTAATACAGTACTGTGACAAAGTGCCTTCATTACAAAGCAACTTCATTATATTATCACAAGTACAAGATCACAATAAATTACCTTTATTATCACCATGGCAGCAGCACAGATCTTACAGTTCCATTTAATCATCTTTATTATTACTTCAGATGTGGCTTGATGTTCCTGACTTCATTTAAAACATGTGACTTTTAACAACGAAAGTAAATATCCAATATATATGTATATATATATATATTTTTAACTTGCTATTATTACTAAGTCATTCATGTATTATAATTGCAGTGGCCCTTTGTAGTCCTTCTGATAATCAGTGAAATTATCGCTAGGCTTAATGCCTTATTACTTTCCATTGTGTATATAACCAAAAATATGTCACAGAATCTTTACAGAGTTTTAGGTTTTCTACATAATGAACAAATTATTGCTTTCATCTGTCTGTCTGTTTGGCCTTCTTCCATATTTGTCTTTTATGCCATCTTTCTTAAGAGTGTAGCTATCAAAAATCAATATTTCTTTTTCAGTGGTACAATACATATGTAGTCACAGTGAAGCTAGAAAAAAAACAGACAATAGTCTTCTGTGGAACCTATATTAATGTGTCTGCTTCACTCTATATATTTTTCATTCCCAGCCAAAATGAAGTCAAAATGAAAATGATTATGGATTTCCAAGACTCATGGATATTGCAGCCCTTCTTAGAGCAGCTATTCCAGTGTTTTTCTGCCCTTCTGTCTTGGCACACGTGGTTAGAGCAAAGTGAAATAATCAGATTAATAGTGTATATTCCTGCTTCTTCCATGCTACTTAATGAAATATATATATATATATATATATATATATATATATATATATATATATATATACGTGGTTTACCTTTGCAACTCAGAATCACACTGCTGTGATTGCTCATATGAGCGAATCGCAACCACGAAAATCAAAACAGCGACAGTTTTACATGTTCGAAAATCAGCAAATTGAAAAGCAGATTCACTGATTTTCGAACATATATGTCAAAAAAATATGTAATGAAGTGTAAAGCAGGGGCTGTGCACCCCACACCCCCCTACTTTAATATTTTAACTCCGAGATCGCACTACAGTGAGGAAAGGGACCATTTTCAGATCCCCACTGTAGTGCAATCTGCCCCAAAATGCTGAATCTGCAGTGAGCGAATGTCACTGTTCATTCGCCTATTGCACATTTGAACCTTTTTCCGTTCTGTGTTTGCAAACGGCCTTTCAGACAATTGCTGTTCTCCCTTGTGCAAAACGCACACATGAAGGTAAACCTATCTATCTATATATATATATCCACAAAAAGGGAAACCTAGTTGACAGAAACAGCTGCTCTATATATTGGCATACGAATTACTAAAATGGGATGTTGTCACAATTGCTTACGTAAGCTCCATTTCAAAGGTCACTTTACATTCTTATTAAAAAGAAGAAAAAAGAACAAAATTTGGACTTACTTGTTTAAGCTATGGCTTATTAATGTGTATGTGTGCGCGCGCGCGCGCGCACACACACACACAGAAATACATGCATTTTGTGTGTGTGTGTGTGTCTGTGTGTGTGTATATCTATCTGCATATATATATATATATATATATATATATATATATATATATATATATATATATATATATATATATATATATATATAGCCCTCTACATTCACTTGAAGAAAATGCTTTCCCCATTCACCTCCATCCTGCTACAGGAAGCTCTTCCTGTACAGCATCTGTGCTTAAATTTCTGCATGAATGTGGTTCTGAATCTCATGACTCACACCCTGCACTGCCTTTTGACTGACTGACTGAAATAGCACAAGGAAGATCTGAAATCATGGATCTTGGATCACAGTTGTGAATCTTCACTCTCTAAAATATGGAACTGTGCCTCAGAAAATGTGAAACAGACATGCAAAATGTGGAATAATCGACAATAGCTTTAACTAGGAAGCTGAAAGCAAGAATGGAATGCATTATATTATATTACAAAATGGTTTGCTAGCAGAACAGTTTGAATCCATATGATTTACTTTATATTTCTGCTTAAAAACATTTAGACATGGAATGTGTTGCAAATAATTTCAGTGTAGAAAATAATATGTTGCTGAGACAAAATAATAAGCAGCTCTGTAGAAAGAAATACAATTGAGAGGTATGTCTTGGACAGCCTTAGTCTTTTCTTGCCTTGCCTTAGTGATTTTTCACCTTAGTGTTTTGATTTTCATACAAAATTATTCTGCCCAGTTCTGGACACAAACTTAAAGTCCTCTTTTTTCTTTCAGGTTTCTCTGCTACAGACATGCAGACAAACATGGGCATGTGCGCACACAGACACAAACATATAGACAGACAAATGCACACACACACACACACGCACACATGCACACACACGCGCACACACACACACACACACACACACACACACACACACACACACACATAAACTCCCCATGTGTACTTCAAACAAGAGAGTTGCAAATTGGTATGGGATGCATATGAAATACTAGCCTTACTGGCCACAGAGCGTGGTATTTAAAGACAGTATTAATACTCTGATGGTAGAATAGATGCATGCAAAATAATTGCACAGGTGTGGAAGATATCAGGTTAGAAGGCTAGATAAACTCCACTAGGTTAGCATTCTATTTGAGAACTCTCAAGATGAACCACATGGCATGCAAAACAATGTAACCCGTCATTAATATTAAAGCTACGTACCCATTTATAATAGCCTACTTTTTTTTAAGTTCAAAAATATATCTATACTATCGATGCATGAGTTAGCATGCTTCACATTATTTTAACATTGAGTTAACTTTACGCTGATGATGTCATTATTTTTTAAATCAAAATAAAACTTCTGAATATATTCAAAACAAATTTCAGTATCTGAAATTTTTCAGTCTTGGAATCATGTTTTTCATTCTGCAACAGTCCATATGTATCTGTCAGGTTTCCTCAATAGTTTCCAAGATCTGCAGAATTCACCAGGACACTTTATAGTAGGTCTGGCCTCACTTTGGGGACAGTTCTTGATGATCTACATTTACATTTGGAGACAGTTTTTGTAGTGTCCCTGCACCAACTTATTACTCACAATTCTCCAATCTTTTTTTGTGAAAGGACTTGGTATGGCACTTCTGGCTGTTCTTTCTTGAACTTTGATTCTGACATAGTTGTCTTGTACAAACGTCTGCAGTTTCTACTAAACAACTTGCTGTTCTTCCCACAAACAAATACAACTTTGGTTTCAAGCTGCAGATTTTACCATAGCTTTTGGATTATTATGTTAATGCAAAGCTATAAATGTGTCACTCTTCTGCTGTGTCTCTCACAATGACAGTTCTCTCTGTGCTGATTTCTTTCCATCATTTCTTTAACTTTTTGCTGATTTTTCAGGAATCAGCAATGTGGTTGAAATAACTAATCTGTATTTCAACCTTCAGCCAATTGTCAGTTTAGTTGGAGAGGGAATCCCTGCAACTGAGCATTTCTAAATTCCAAATACAGTAAACTCTCAGTTAACCGGCACCCATGGAGATTTGTAGATGCCGGATAACTGTAGTTTCTGGTTGCTTGAGAGTTACTATTAAAAATACGTCTGCCTAGTACTGTATCCTATACTAGTTGCTTGGTTTGACTTGTTCTCAGGTTGGGGAGAGAGGGAATTCATTCCTATCTTCCTTTTTAAAACTCTAAAACTCTAAAAACATAAAGTATGTTTTTGCGGGGGGGGGGTGCAGAAAGTGCAACAGATGAACATTGTACTGTATTTCTTACATTTTTTTGCTGGTTGCTTGAGTTCTGGTTAACTGAGTTTACTGTATTGGAACATGGCAATCCTCAAATCTTTTTCATACTGCTCTTTCTTATGAGACTCATAACTGGATAGTTCTCCTCACTTTCCCACTAGATTGAAGGTAGTATTCACTGGATGCTATATGTCCAAAATACTATTCATGCACATATCTTTTGAATTGCTGCCTTGTGTATTGTGGACCATTGCCAGATATAAGAGCATTGGATATCCCCTATTTTGAAAATGTAGACTTTAGAACATTAATCACAGTTGTACTCATTGGGCCATTCAGACTGATTATCTCAAGGAATTTGTAATAATAATTCACACAAATAGGGTAGACAGCTTCTCTGTACGAGATCATATCTATGCCCACTCTGCCCTGTGAACAGTCTGAAACTGAATATACCGTCATCTCTTCATTTGGACTGTTGTACTTGCAAAGTTCAGTTCTGTACTAGTTGCTTTATATGAGTTGGCAGTCCTGATATAAACACTCTGTATCTTGCTTCAGTATCAATGCTGTTCCTCCAAAACATATTCATAATAATAGGATGCTATTATACCTGTGTCTAGGGCAAATAATCCAGCAATACATGGGACTTAACCACATTACTAGCTATAATACAATATTAGGTCCCATCTTGACTACCAAAAAAAGCATGTTAAAGAATAAACCTCCTTCCAAATCAAGTAAGTGACCACTGCCCCATTACCTCTGCTTGGTCCTTCAAGATTTATAAAAAAAATTACCAAAACTTGGTAATTGAACACCCATCTCAAAATAAAAAAAAGAGTTACTGAACTCACACATTCATGGTATTGACTGGGCCCCATTATGTTTTTGTTCAGACCCTGCAATGTTTTAGGCTGCCTATGCAGGTGGTACAGCAGGATGATATCTTCACAGCCTTAAAAAGGAGATGGAGGAGGCAAAACTGTCCATGGTTAACCACAGATTAAAAAAATCATTAATGTCTGAGATAAAGCCTGAAAGCAGTGGAAATAAACTCTGTTAGACACCCAGTTCCATTAAATATATCTGCATCACTGTAAGGCAACCAAATCTGCCACCAGTGCAACTATAGCTACATATCTCTGAAAGAAACAGGAGACTTTGTGTTCACCCCTAAATCCTACAGAAGGAAACTAAAGGTATTAACTGGTGACATTACTAAATCATGGTCATACACACACACCTATGACTGCTATCTGGAGACGTCACCAGATCACGGCTGTCATCTTCCAGCCACTCTACTAATGACAGCCTTAAGTTTGCCAAGGGCATTGCTAGTAATTTTCTTTCCCACCCCCCTTCAGCAAATAGCTCTAATGTGTTAACAACTCAGCCATATCCACTAGCAATTTACTGCCCAACATTCTACTTCAAAGAATTCACTGTGAAAGAAACTAAAAAATATGAAATTGTTTAAACACCAAATCAGGCTGTAAGTTCAACAAGCTTCACCTGGCCTTCCTGAACATGGCATGTTCAGCCATTACAAACTGCTAGTATATGTATTCAATCTTCTTTTATCTTAGGGGTTATTTCTTACACCATTCAAATACTCTAACATTATTCCACTTCCAAAAGTTTCTTCCCCATGCAATTGCAAAGACTACAGACCTATTTCCAGTCTATGTACACTAAAAAAAATGTTTGAAAAAGTAGTTTAGAAGCAACTATTTGACTGCATAAATAAACATGGCCTACTATATGATCAACAGCATGACTTCCATAAATCCTTTAGCATCATGACTGCTTTACAGACATAATCCTCAGTGATAGGAATAGCAGCCTTATTAATAGAGGTTGGTGTGTTTATATAATGAGGGCATTTGAAACAGTAAATCACACCTTTTTACTTAACCAACTTAGTAAACTTAACTGTAGAAATAATACCTTAAGTGGCTTAAAAGCTATCAAGAAAGCAGAACCTTTGAGACTTCCAAGATTGCTGTATAGCAATCAATAGCTTAACTTCAACTCTCCCAGTGTGAAAACAGAAACTGAGAAAAAACAGCAAGAGATAATGTCAGGTTGAGTAAAATTCAGTCACTGGCTAGTAAGTATACAGTCTGGATGCCAACAAAGAAGAAACTGACTCAGTCTGAAAGAAAATTAACTAGAAAAGGTGAAGAGAAAACACTGACTGGGAATAATCCTGCAGCTGTTCAGCAAAAAGCAGTTTAAGCTCCATCTTTGGTGCAAGACAAGGCTTCTAGTAATCTAGAGGAAAACATAAGTCAAATGTGCTCAGTGCTGATTAATAAACAAACCACTGAAGGAGTATATCAACTCAAATAGCAAAAGGCTGGGAAGTAATGGAAGAAGCTTTAGACAGATATGCAGATGAGCTGATAAAAACTGCAAAGATCAGAGGTCAAAATGAAGAAAATGCTGTCTAAGTATGAGACTGCTCAAGAAAAGATATTTCAAAAAAACGGTGAAATTAGACAGCAGAGCACAGAGGGAAAATCTGAGTTTTTCTGTTGTACCAGATAAACTAGAAGGAATAGTCTGTATTAATTTTATGAAGGCACAAATAAGCAACTGGACTGATATTCAACAGCAGGAACTGTTAAGTGAAAGGACACAACGTGTATATGCTTTAGATCTGGCCATAAGAAAGCAGCCAATACTTTTATTAGCAAAGATGCAAACCTACCAGCAGAAAGAGCTGATCCTGACAAAACCATGGCAAAAGAGCACTGTATTAAAAGTTGGAGATAGTCAAGTGTTTGTAGAAAAGTATTATTCCTTGTATACCAGGCAGAAGAGAAACAAATTTATTCCAGTAATCAGGGACTGTCAAGAGGTAGGTGTGAAATTCAAGCAGCTGAACCAGCTGTCTTCAGAATATTTTCCTGGAGGATAAAACACATGTTTTGATGCAGAACATGCCAAGGAGAAAATGTAAAAGTTTGTCCAACAAAATGTGAACAATCAAGCAGAAGGGGACTCTGCTTCTCCATCTTCTGATAAGTAAGCACACAGAGAGACTTTACCAGTGAAGCCTTTTTCACTGTTCCAAAGAAAAATGTTTGAGAAACACAGGACCTGACCAGAAGTGGGAGTACCTTGAAACTGAACCAGAATCTGAAGTTGTAAGATGGAGATGAACAGGAAGAAGATCAGCAACATGGAAATTAGTGAATTAATGTGAGACAGCAAAGCATCCTTCACATTTGTTAAATACAGCTTTATAAGAATGAGTGGAAAAAGTGGACTTTTGTTGACTTTATTAAACTTATAGGGAACTGAAAAGCATTTGCCTCACTTCCTGTAATTAATGCCTGGGAGAAATCTGAGGGGAAGGGAAGAGGAAGGAAAAAGGTAACGTAACTATAAGCAAAACAATTTCTGCTCCTAGCAGTATTTATATGAAACGTTTCACAAGATAAATTGCATATTTTATAGTAAAATATTTTTAGTTGTTCTTGTATGTTATAAAGTTACTAAAGTAAACGAATGCCTTTTTTTCTTCTTCTTTTTCCTCTTCACTTTCTTTTTTATTTTTTGTTACTAAGAAATGTAGGAATTACAGTACAAAAGAGAAGAAAAGATAGACAAAGCTTGTTTAAATTAATAGGATGCAATCTTGATTTGTTGAGGTGGTTGTAAAAGTGCACAGATCATAATATATGTAAAGCTGATATATTTTCTCTTACTTTTGCACAAATGAATGCTTGGATTAAAACCCTTGGCTTAATCTAATAACAAATTTTAAGTGGAAACAAATCAATATAAGAACACCAAATATAATGAAAAGATTTCTTTAGCAATAAATGTTTCAGCTTGTCTTTCAGACCGCAGCAGAGGACTATGTTTTTCTTTTTTTCTTACACTTCCATGAAGACAAGCTGATAATAGAGAAATGAAAACAGAACAAGTGTTTTTTATGGCTAAAAGTTAATGATTTGTGAAAGCATGCAATCATAAAGATAGAAAAGAACAGACACCAATTAGTGTAAGTAAAAGCATGGGCAATGACATGCATTTCAGCATGGATAACCTCAAATTCATTTTAATTAGGGCCTGTGTTAGAAGCTGTCTACTTGGAACAAATGCTCCTGTTTAAGATGGTTAAACTTCATTATTTGAAGATGTACATAGTTATTTGTGTTTGCATTAAGTCAACAGATTCTGGAGGTGTTCTTGGGGTATGTTTTTTTTTGTTTGAGGGTTTTTATTAAAACAAAAAAGTCTTGTAAAATGTTGATGATAAGAAAATAAAAATATAAAGGATTAACCTGTCAGACATTAATGGGTGCATGCATCACAAAAGTTGGAAATAGATATTTACAAAAGCTGCCATATATGTAATTTGGGGGAATAATGACTTATTAAAATAATGGCTATACATTCCATATTATCTTGGAATGTGAATGGTTTCATGGGTATAGACAAAAAGGAAAGAATACTTAATTATATTAAGAAATGCAGAGTGCCAATAGCAATGCCACAGAAGACACATTTGAGAAGAAAAGAGCATTTGACTTTGATAAAGAAAGGATTTCAGTGCGGATATTCTGCAATGTCAGGGACAATGGAAGAGATAGGTACTTATGTCAATTGTTACAGGAATTCTGGTAGTGATAGAAGAGGCAAAAATGATAATAATTGTAGATTTCTGGTAGCAAGGGGCTACTGGCAAGGGATGAGGATTATGCTGACATGTATTTATATTCCACCTAAAACTCCTATTGTGGAGTTTAAAAATATTGGGGGAAATAATCAGCTTTCGGCAACAAATATTACTTATCAGTGGGGACTGGAGTTTGATTTTTAACAACAATGATGATGTATGTGGGTGGCTAGAAGGGAAAATATAACAGAAAAGGGTTGATTTCTGAAAAAAATCTATGAAAATATTTGGTATGAAAGATGTGAATTCAGTAGTCGGAACTCAGAGAGAATTTACATATTATTCACCAAGGTACTACAAATGGGCTAGATTAGGCAATAATTATATTTCACAGGAACATGTGCATTTAATTGAGAACTTTGACACATATCCAATAACTATTTGAGATCATGCACCAATATATAAAAATGCAGGGTAATGAAGTAAAGATGAGACACTGGTGCTTCCCCGCCTACCTTTTAAATGAAAGGAATTTAAGGAATGAGAAGAAGAAATTATGTGGGAGTTATTAGGGAAGATAAAAAGTACTCCACGAGTTATAGCTGTTGAGTGGGATGAAATGAGAGGGGAGTTTAAAAATGGGGTAGAAATAAAAGAAAATGAGATCTGGTTAAGAAGTAAAAATAATTATTTAGAGGGGCTGGCAAAGGTTAAAGTATTAGAAAAAAATAAGGGAAATCTCACAGAACAACAAGAAGCACAATTGTAGAGTGCTAAAAAATAAGAAAGTACCTGGATAATCCACATGAGTTTAGAAAGATTGCTGTTACGCAACTATTTTTTGATGATTACTCCAGAGCACAAAACCTTTTGACACAGTGACATAGGCAGCAGAAAGTTTAAAGGACTGTTACCAAATGTAGAGAGCCTATAACAAGAAAAATAACCAGAGATTCTATAGAGGTATTAGAGATATTTTGGAAATCTTATGAACATTTGTAGAAAGCAGTGAACTGTGGAAATGAAGGAAAAAGCACACATGGAAATATTTTTTGAAAACTTAAATATACCAAAGTTACAGGTAGATGAGGCTCAACAACTAACAGTTATGATAGGAGGAGATGACATAAAAATGGTGATGTGTAGGGAATCTCTAGGAAAATCTCCAGGAATATGTGGTATTCCAGTAGAAGTTTGGAAGCTAGGAGGGAATAAAGTAATAAAGATCTGGAAGGTTTTGTTTAACATCATTGTAAAAGAAGGGGAGCCACCAACATTCTGGAAAAAATCTGTGGTGGCTGTAATAACTAAAGACAGTAAAGACCCATCTGATCCAATTTGATATTGGCCCATTTCAATTTTAAACCATGGTTATGAACTACTTATGTTCATAATGGCTAAATGAATGGCAAATATGATTTCATAATTGATAAATATTAATCAATGTGGATATGTGGAGAGGAAGCAAAAATTTGACAAAATTAACAGAACCATGATGATCCAGAAGGGAGCAGAATGTAAGAAAATACCACTGTTATTTGGTGTGTCTTGATGCAGGGAAAGCACTCAACAGATTAAGCTGAGATTTTATCAGTAGGGCAATGGAAGCATTTGCATTTCCTGATACAGTAACATCGTTAATTACAAGGATATATGAGGGATCAGAGGCAAAAATCAAAGTGGCACAGTTCTTCTCTGATAAGTTGTGTCAGAACAGAGGAACCAGGCAGGGTGTCCTCTTTCCCCTTTGTTATTTGCATTATATTTAGAACCATTGGTAATGAAAAGAAGGGACTTGGAAATCCAAAGATATAATTTGTATAGTGTTTGAGAAAAGCTGGCTTTTATTTGCAGATGATATTATTTTGTACCTGATGGAACCAGGAAGGGACAACTCAGCATTGTGGAACATTCTGAGACAGTCCTGTTTTTTTTCAGGATATAAAAATAATGAAGATTAAAACAAAGGCCATAGCGGTAAACTATGTACCCATACGTGAATTGGTTCAGCAATACCCATATTTATGGGGATTCAGTAAAATAAAGTATTTATGTGTAGGGAATAAAAATGATTCTGTTATGGCAGCTAAGGGATGTGGGAAAAGGCTAAACAATAGATAATACAATAACAGAGAAACTGAAGCTCTTGCCCATGGATAAGAATAGTAAGATATAAGCAGTAAAAATGTTTTTAGTCCTTTTAATTTTATGCACAGATCAGGTTTATTTTTATCAACCAGAGGAGAAGTTGTGGATAGTAATTAATAAAGTGGGATAGGATGATCCTCCCAGTAGGAGAAGGAGGTTTAGGATTACCTGGTTTAAAGGGATATTTTAGAGCTGCACAGTTAAGGGTGTTATACATAACACAAGCAGAATCTACAATTCAAAGGGGAAAGGGATGGCGGTGAAGCAGGTGGATAATTCAAGAAATAAGGAAAGAATGGGATTTTGGATTCAGATCCTTAAGGAGAAAAGCAACAGTCATACAGAATATTATATTCATAAACAGTAGAAAGTATACTAAGAAATAAGCCAACATGGGAATGGAGAAAGGAGATTCTGTCGGGTTCAGGTGCCTAGGCAGCGAGACAATTCCCTGCGATACATTTTGGCTGGGGACACATGGCTGAAGTGACATTCAGCTGCAGAGAAATATGGCTGTTTGCAAATTCCCTGTGGGCAAAGAGAAGAATGTGTTGTCATACCTACAACTTCAATAACCAAATTCACAGGGGGAAAACAAACAGCCATATTTCTCTGCAGCTGAATGTCACTTCAGCCATGTGTCCCCAGCCAAAATGTTTTGCAGGGAAATGTCTCGCTGCCTAGGTGCCTGAACCCGATTCTGTCATTAGGGATGACTGCAATTAGGGGTACAGAGAACAAGCAACAGGGCGCTGGCATTTATTGGAGAAAGCTGGCAAAGGAACTAAGGTATTGGGAACAAACAGATAGGGAAAGGTAATAGAATGGGAAGATGCCAAAAAGACATTTGGATTGCAGGCTAGTGATTGCCTTCCCTATCAGAGATGGATATCAGAGTATAGACAAAGAGAAAGGGATAGGGGAATTCTAAATGAAAGACCTGCACTGGTTGAGTTTTTAAATGGATCTAGAAGAGAAGCTGCTGTTAAAAAAAGGGATTATTAGTAGGGCACATAAAATATTGCACCATAACTGCAAGAATCGGTCAGAAGAGGTTAGAAAAGATTTCACAGAGAGATTAGATATGCAATTCACAAAGAAACAATGGGAGGACATATGTATGGCTCCTAAAAATGCAACAAAATCTAGAAGATTTAGGGGTTTTGACTGAAATGTTTGCATAGACGCTTCTATACTCCAAGCAGACTGCATTTTTTTTTTCCTCAGATGGATGGTAGATGTTGGAGGTGTAATTTGAAAGAATGAAGTACCTGGTAGCATATGGTCTCACAGTGTAATGAGATGGCAGACTTTAAAAATTCCCTACAGAGTACTCTGTAAGGAATACTGGGTGAACAAACAAGTGTAACTAAGAAAAGGATTTGAGCAAATAAGTGTAACTAAGAAAATTATTTTTTTAAACTGGGATACAGTATCTGAATTGCCTAGACATAGTAAGCCCTTGTCAAGTTTAATTCTGGTGGCTGCCAAGAACAGTTACTCGAAAATGTAAATCAAATCTAAACCAACTATACTTGCAGTAGCGAATATTGTAACAGAGATAAAAGAACAAGAAGTGGGATCTTTAGAAAATGGTAGGAGTAAATAGAAAAAAAATGGAAATTGTGAGAACAATACATGCAGAAAATGTTTTGAAGGATGAATAAAGTTTAAGAGAAGGTAAGAATTGAACAGTTTATGCAGTGTTGTTTTGACTATATGATATATGACAATATGTGTGAAGTATAACATTTGTAAATGTGAGCTTAATATAATTTTATTACTTTTATATAAATGTAAGTTTGCCCATATCAGAAGGCATAATTCAATAAAAGCATTTAATAAAAAAGAAAGAGAGTGGAACCTTTTGGGTATTATCAAAAATAGTCTCTTTTAGATAGGTATCCTCAACACAGGAGTTCAACAATGATCTGTTTCAGGACCCATTTTTTTTTCTCTTTATTAATGATTTAGTGCTAGACTTGTCAAATCTCATTTTAATCATGTATACTGATAACTTGTTATTCCTAGAATCCAGCAAATCTCCTAATGACCATCAAAAAATATTAAAGACCTTATTCTCTGCAATATGCTCATGGAATTATAACAGTAGACTCATGACTAACCCAGAAGAGTTGAGGATAATGTTAATTACCCCAAACCAAAAACTATAAACCTCACACCTCTGTTTATAACTGATAATAATAGCATGACCCTTCCAAACATCACACAGTTTCAGGGCTTTCATATACTAGCTAAAGCCTTTGATTCCCCCAGTCACTTTTTATGTGGAGTCCAGTTAATGTACATTCCAAGTAACTAACATATCAGTCCCAGAACTGGATTGGATCAAGATGGCTGTCCTTAATGCCAGAAGGTTAAACAATAAATTGCCTGATCCATATCTTTTTAGGAAACTTAATTTAGATGTAAAGACAGCATACCATTTTTTGTACTTTTCATGCTTTCAGGCCAAATGACAACTGTGGTGGAGTTTCCAATTTTTTTAATGATTATATTACCTCCAGGCAGCTCACTAAGAACTCACAAACTGAACTCACTGACCTACAGATTAATCTAGGTAGAATAAATTATCAACTAATTGCTTGTTACAGAACACCTTCTTTGTCCCATGATGATCATGTGTGATCAATCAGTGTTCTAAATGATCTCCTATTAGCAAAAACTCACCTAATTTGGGTGACTTTGATTATCTTTCAAAAAACTGGGACACCTGTACTTCCAACGTAGAATATGCCCAAATATTCCTAGATCTAAACAAAAATTCTCTTGAGTAGCTAATAAACCTGCTGCAGGACACACTATTTTGACCTGACTCATACAAATATAGCTGACTCTTGCACTACTCTTCTGGTATCTCCTTACCCAGTGAAGTCTAACCATAAACTTGTGACCTACTCCTTTAGACTCCCAAAAACTTCTATAGAAAAGCCCACTGAATTTAAGGAGTGTAAACATGCCAACCCCAACTTATTATGTGGTGAAATATCAACATTCACTTATAACTGTACTTCCCCAGACCTTTATACTGCAGAAAGATTCACAAAGGAATTCTACACCTATTTAAAATGTATCATGGACAATTTTAAAACAAACCATCTTGGTGGTCCACCACCTTAAATAAGCCATAAAACTAAATAAAGAAACTCCTGAAATTATTTGTTAAATCATAAAAACACCCTCCCAAGGATGCACTCAAAAGTATTGCAAAAAAATGAAAACTATCATATTTACTAATGGAGTCCATTTATTTATTTTCATTTTATTTGACATTTGTTTACTGGGACAGTCCAACTGTGATAAAATCCCATTTACAATGGGGGCCTGATGAGAAAAGCACCTCATTGACATAATATGGTTACAGTTAAATAAAGTTATTACACAACTTAATACAATAAAATTACATATTAACTAAGTAAAAGTTCAGCTTCATTTCATACAGTGTGGCCCTATACATACATAGCACAGCTATAACAAGCTGAAAAAGAACATAGGTTCATAGGTTCATTTATCTATTGTCAATAGATAAAGTATTCACAAGTTGCAGTTCATAGAGATGACATTAAACATACCGAGTACACTCTTTGGAACAGAGATAATATAGCTTAGGCAAAATTTTATTTGTTCTTTGTCTAAGAAATAGATTTCACTAATTCCTTCTTTCTGAACATAGTCAAAGTATGCTGGTGGTAGAAAGAGGGAGGAGTGAGTTCAGCCTGGGGTAGCGCAGGAGCAGAGCCATGTTTTATTTAGGTAGTCTTTTAGTAGTTGTTAGAAGTTAGCGAGATTAGAGGTAGATCTAATTTGCTGAGGGATACAATTTCATTTTTTATCAACAGAGTATGAGTAGAGACTTTAGCTAGAGGATTTGTGGGGTTTATATTTGCTGAGACAATATTGTTCATTAGATCAAAGTAGTCTATTAGGGTGATAGGAATGGAGAATATGAGTAAAAGCAGGGCAGTCATCAGCTTTGTAAATAATGTTGTGTGTGGAGATAAGCTGTACATAATCTAAGTGGTGAGGCGGTTTGAGCCAGTTCAAAGGCTTAAGAGTAATACAGTGGTGGCTGCGTTATTCTTTGTTTGTGGCAAAATATGTAACCTTATTATAGCATGCCTCCAGCTTATTTTTAATTGTAGCCTGAATGTTGGTTAGGATGGGTGCACTGTATAAGAGAGACTGGAGAATGTATGTAGTGGCAAGAGTGGTTTTGGTGGTGTTGCTAAGGAAGTTTTTACACCTGTGGAGCAGTTCTAATTTTTGGTGAATCTTTTTTATGTTATCAGTCCAAGAAGTTTTGTATGTGAGACCACTTCCATTTCAGTTTTGTTTAGTGAAAAGTTTCTCATCTGTCCTGAAACAGTTTTCCCCCTCTCCCACGTTATTCTTGTGGTGTTGTTATAGTTGGTGGTTTTGCAGTTGCCTGCCCCTACTGCAAATTTGATCTGGGACACCCCTCCCAGTCTGGTGTTCACTTTACTTAATACAGAGAGAACATCTGAGAAGGCCAACCCAGTTAGGTTCTTAACCTTGAATTTTTCTGAATTTTTCTTCTGCTCCTTCTTCCTCTCTCCTTGCACTTTACTTTAAAAAACGGCACTTTATTTTGCTTTTGCATCTTCTTAAAAGTACTCAATTGTATTTATTCTGCTCCATTTATTACTGCTTGGTAGTAGCCTGATTAAATTGTAACCGTTATTCTAAGCCTTTTGGTTTAAGCACTTGGGCTCCAGTCCAGTTGTTTTACATTAAGAAGGTTTGTGGTCTGCACTGTTGTGGCAGGACAGGTAGCATACATCCTTCTGATTGCTGATTGAAGGCTCAGTGTCTGTTATTCTAAAAGTGTATTAGTTCTGGTTTAAGCATTTGGGCCAGTTATTTTACATTAAGAAGGTGTGGTCTGCACTGCTGTGGGAGGAGAGAGTAGATTCTGCCCTACTGAGCTGGGAGTTTCTGGTTAAAGGCTTATTGTGCCTGCTTATTTGAACTGTTTATTTCTGAAATTGGTACGTCTTGTTTGCTGTAGCACAGACTAAATTCAGACCTGCTGAATCTAGCTTTGGTTGTATTACTTGAGCACTAATCCAGACCATCTTTTTTGGAGAAGGTTCCCCTGCAACCTAGTGGCAGGAGTGTGCAGTTAGAACTTTTCTGATTGAAGACTGCTGGAACGGGGCTCAATTTTTAGCTTTTTATTGGTTAATTGGTTGTTGTGTCTTTCGGCTTTTCCCGGTTAGGGGTCGCCACAGCTGCACTCCTGTCCGCTAATGATTGGCAGTAGATTTTTACATGCCGAGTTGCCAGCTCTGATGCACAGTCTTCAATGAAGTTACGCCCATTCACGCATGTCTCCACACAGAAGATGCTCTAGCTGAGAATTGAACAAGACAACGTCATACTGTGAGGCGACAACTCTACCAAAGCACCACCACAGCCTGTTATTGGTTAATTGGTTAATTTGTTTAAATCAGTTTGCTCATTTGCTGCTGTTATATAAAAAAAAATACACTTTATGCATCGCCTCTTAGCTAGGGTTAAACTATTCCCCATAAAGTCTGCTCTTTAAATTTTCCCTTAAAATTAGCCATTTTTTTTAGTTTTAGCAGTCAAATCTGTTTCTTTGAGCTCAGCACTTGTTCAGAACTCATTGTAAGTACTAAATAAGCTACAAATTACTACAGCACTCTACTTTCCTCACTTGTCTAGAGGAAAACAGGTTTTAGTATTTAATAAATAAGCACCTATCCAGACATGTCTAAGGGTCAGCTCCCAGTGATTTCTCTTGTCTACCTGATGAATCTGGACATCTTGGGGCTCACTTTTTAGCTTTTTATTGGTTAATTGGTTAATTTGTTTAAATCAGTTTGCTCATTTGCTACTGTTATATAAAAAAATAATGCTGCCACTACTCTGGTTCCCTTTTTAAAGGCTCGACCACTTATGCATTGATTTCAAGCTTTTTTAGCAGACATTTTAAATGTTTTTAGGCTTTTCATATGTCTTACTTTTTTATATTGTTTTTGTTTTAACTTATATATGCATGTATATGGTCTTTTACACTATATATAGTGTGTTTATATATGTTTTAGTTATTTAGTAAGTATGTGTAATATAATATGTATAGTGTATTTTTATTGTAGGAGTTACTGTGGTAAGCCTTCCCTGATTTTGATTCTGTACAGCTTGCTAGCTCTAATTAGTCAATTGAGTAATGGATGTTTGACTATTTAAATAGTGTGTTCGCTTTTTACTGTTGTCTGATGAAGCAACTTTATGTTGTGAAAGCACTCACCATTTTTTGTTTTTTGTCTACCAATAAACGTATATAGTGTGTTAGCTCGGTGCATTTTTTTCTATTTTGTTTGGGTTTCTTCTGCACCTTGCTTTTACCCACGACCATTTTTGTTTTTTACACTACTTTCCTTTTATTTGGTCAAGGGGCACACAGTCTAATGGAGGATACTACAACTGAACAGTCCATGAGTGGACAGCACCATCATTTTCTAAGGATTTTGGATATTCCAATTAATCCATTACTGAATTTGGAGACAAATGTTGATGTGAATGACACTTTTTCTACAAATCAACGTTTACCTGAATTTTTTCAACAATATAAAAGCTTGGAGAACCTGATGTACAAATATAAAAGGTTACAATGGCAGCAATTGCATTTGCAAGCTTCTTTGGAAGCAAAGATTATTCCACGTGGACTGAGAATACTGAATATGCCTACCCATGGGGATGCATATCCAGTCTTACTTCGTAAGTGGCAAGAATTGAACTTGCAATTTAGTTCCAAGTATATGGAACTCTTATTGGAATTCTTTCTACCTATAGAAGCTGATCTGAAGTCACAGATCATTGATCTAGAATCTAAGATTACAGACAGTTTTTCATGTGACATAACTTTGAACAAAATGAGCCAATTACAGGATAACATCGTAGCATACGAAAAGAAATTGCAGACTGTTAAATTATCTAAACTCAATAGAGATAAAACTGATTTTGCCAAGAATAATGTGTTTTCTTGGCCTAAAGTAGCTACTAATAGATCTAACCAAGGCAATAGCACTTTAAATTTTGCTCCGAATACTATTCATGCATTAGACAGTACAGCTAGCGCTTCCGGTCTTACTTCCGGTATTCCGGCTGATCGGCCGGTTATGGCGTCCATGCCTATGAACGCTCAGCATGTCGCCTTGAATGTACAAGCTCCATCTACTGCTTTAGATAATTTTGCAACTCCTGTAGCAGGAGATCAGTCTTCTAACACCATCAAACCCTCGTATGTGTTGACGATTACGTCGCATACTTCCAGCACTTCAAGTATACCTGCAGGAAATGTTATTCCATCACCTGCTAGCAAGAAAGACACTAGCGGTTTTTTAGACAGCTCAAAGAAGGGCGATTTCTCACTGAAAGCAGCGTTGCCATTCAGGACTCGCTCCAAAAGCCTAACCCACAACAACAAAGTACCCAGGGTTCATATAATGGATTTAGCTGCTCAGCAATCCAAGAAGAGACGTCTATAGACCCAGGTCTAGTCTTTAATATTTCTTCTTTTAAATTAACCATGGAACAGCTCAGTTTACTTAACAAAGGTTTATCATTCATTCCTGCTAGGAGGGCTGATCCTGCAGAAATGCTTAAAGATTTAAGACTTTTGGGCAGGAATCTCTCTCTAAAATGTATTTTTCCTGCAGGCAATACCAGTACATATAATCAAGCCTGTATCTATAGACAACCTAGTACTTTTATTCCAGCTACACCTATAGGTATTCAACATTTTATTGATGTATGTGAGATTGCTTTTAGGGAGCTGAATGCTTCATCTGTTTGTAACCTGTCATTTTATAATCTGACTACTGGAGAGCATAGAGCTTTGCAAGATTTAAAAAGCCTACACTCATTGATCCTTAAACAGGCTGACAAAGGAGGTGGCATTGTTGTGTTATACAAAGATTTATATGCTACACAAATGGAGAAATTGTTACTTGATACTACCACATATCAATGTATCTCTAAATCTATGGTGAATGTCATCATAGATAAAGTTTTTTTTAATTTTTGACTTATTGATAACTAATTTGATTGATGATTCACTTTTTAAGTATTTTAGTGTTCATGAGCCTGTTGTTCCCAGGATATATGGCTTACCTAAAATTCATAAGGACTTGCTAGTTCCACCTATGCGACCTATTGTTTCAGGTAGTGGTTGGTGTACTGAACCCCTTTCTATATATGTAGAAGGGACTTTACATGGCTTTTTGGACAATTGTTATACTATTCTAAAGGATACTAAGATGTTCCTACAATGGTTACATAATAGGATGGAGGCTATAGATAGAGATGAGGAATTTGTTCTTGTGACTATGGATATAGAATCTTTGTTTACTAGTATACCAAATGTTTGGGGTGTTGATAGTATTAGAGATTTTCTTACTGCGCACAAACTTTTGACTAATAATAAGATACAGTTAATTTGTACTCTATTAGAAATTATTTTAGAGAACAATATTGTTATGTTCCAAGAACAGTTTTTCCTGCAAAAAGTTGGCGTAGCAATGGGCACTGCTTGTGCCAATAGCTACGCCAACTTAGCATTGGTTAGTTGGGAAGAGCAAAATGTTTTGTCTGCTACTAATCCATTTTTTGGACAAATACTGTGGTACGTTAGATTTGTAGATGACGTTTTTATGTTATGGAAAGGCTCTGGCTCTGATTTAGATCAATTTTTGGATTATTTGCATTCAACAACTGATTTTTTAAGGTTTACACACCAGAGTTCAGCTACTGATATAAGTTTTCTTGATGTAAAGATCAGTAAATCTGACTTGAATCATCTTCGTAGTACTATATACCATAAACCTACAAGAAAGAATACATTGTTGCATAAATCTAGTATGCACCCCAGACACATCCCTAGGAATGTGTTAAGAGGGCAAGTCTTTAGGACACTCAGGCTACATAGTAGCGATAAAGATGCAATAGCTGCATTGAATAATTTGAAAATTGAGTTTCTGTCTAGGGGATACTCCAATGCAGATATTGATAATACAATATCTGATGTCTGGAAAATTAGAGACACTAGGTGCAGACCCTATTATAACCATAACAAAGCCATTACAGATGCAACACATAGTACCACAGATGGGAATGATTTCAGAGTGGTTCTCCAGTTTTCCAGCAATATTAATCAATATGTGGATGTTGTTAAGAAACACTGGTATCTTTTACAAGAAGTCCCTGGCCTTCTAGACAAGGTTGGACTGACTCCACACTTTAGTTTTAAGAATAGTAAGTCACTTAAACAACACCTTTGCCATGGGGAAACACGCAAAAAGTTATCTTATTCTGCTCGCCGTGGAACTTTTCCCTGCAGGAATTGTAGTGCCTGTCAGTTTATCTATAGCAAAAATAACTATGTGCATCCTACCAGGCATTTTTTGCTATTCTCTAATCAATATTCAGATTGCAGAACAACTGATGTCTATTTTTGTTTTTGTCAACAATGCCATGCCTATTATGTAGGCAAAACAAATAGAATGTTGAAAGATCGTATTTTAGAAGATGTGAGCGATATTACCAACTGTAAACAGTCAGTGCCTTGGCCTGTCATGTCATGTCGAATGATCGTTCACATTCTTTTAAATTTTTGGTTTTGCAACATATTTATATGAACCCTAGGGGTGGTGACAAAGAAAATATTACAGAGGGGCATGAGCAAAAATGGATATTGAAGCTTAATGCTGAGAAGTTTCCTGGATTGAATGCTGCCACTACTCTGGTTCCCTTTTTAAAGGCTCGACCACTTATGCATTGATTTCAAGCTTTTTTAGCAGACATTTTAAATGTTTTTAGGCTTTTCATATGTCTTACTTTTTTATATTGTTTTTGTTTTAACTTATATATGCATGTACATGGTCTTTTACACTATATATAGTTTGTTTATATATGTTTTAGTTATTTAGTAAGTATGTGTAATATAATATGTATAGTGTATTTTTATTGTAGGATTTACTGTGGTAAGGCTTCCCTGATTTTGATTCTGTATAGCTTTCTAGCTCTAATTAGTCAATTGAGTAATGGATGTTTGACTATTTAAATAGTGTGTTAGCTTTTTACTGTTGTCTGATGAAGCAACTTTATGTTGTGAAAGCGCTCACCATTTTTTGTTTTTTGTCTACCAATAAACGTTTATAGTGTGTTAGCACGGTGCATTTTTTTCTCCTGTCTACCTGATGAATCTGGGCATCTTGGGACAATACAGCCATTGCCTCATGTACACAGACAACCCTCTCCTCCTACCACACAAGACTCTCTTCACCCAAGACTGGACTAGACAGTCAAGAGGAGAAGGTAAACACTTGCACCACACCACACTCATCACATTGTCCCTCAAAACCTACACCATCAAAACAGATACATAGAAACACAAAATACACACCTATATTCACGGAGGTACTCAATAAAAATCTGCTCAAGGAACAGAGACCTCCAAAGCAGAAACGGAAGCAACCTCCACCTCTCCCAACACAACCCAAATGACACATAGCCTACAAACTCAGTGTGCCACTCAACCACAGCCCATAAGGCATAACAACATACCCAACACTCTAGTCATAGGTGACTCTATAGTCAGGTACACTGATGTTCCACTCACCAGGCTAAACAAGGAGAAAGTTACTGCCAGCTGCCTATCAGGTGCCAGGATCTGCCACATAATGCATGCACTCACTCACTCCACAACAAGTACAAATATGACTGTCATTGTCCATGCTGGTGTGAATGACCTGAGACATACTTC
This sequence comes from Protopterus annectens, assembly GCF_019279795.1. Classification (NCBI taxonomy): domain Eukaryota; kingdom Metazoa; phylum Chordata; order Ceratodontiformes; family Protopteridae; genus Protopterus; species Protopterus annectens. The sequence continues at coordinate 740,325,280 of NC_056741.1, read as the reverse complement.
CCCAGACTACATGAAAAGAGACATGGAGGAGCTCTCAGATCTTGTAGCCCAGGCAGGTATGACCCTAGCCCTGAGTAGCATCCTGCCATCACCCAGAATGATACCACAGTATAAGGACAAAATGATTGACTTCAGCAATCAGCTAAGCTTCTGGTATCATTCTAAGGGAATCCAGTATTTGTCTGCCTGGGATGACATGATTAACAGACGATGATGCTTTGCCAGAGATGGCCTGCATCTGTCTCCCTTGGGATTTCGGATACTGGCTAAGGCTCTTGCCACCCCTATAGTGCCTTTTTTAGGCAAGGGTCAAATGACAAATTCACCATCTTAACGGGTACAAGCAAACAAAATCTGAGGGTAATGCTACTCAATGCTAGAAGTCTAAACCTCAAAATGCATTCACTCAAGGCACTCCTTAAAATGGAGAGCATCGACATCTGTGCAGTGACAGAGACCTGGTTCAAGGTTCCAAAAAGCACCCCTGCATTACCAGGCTATAATTCATACCACACCTTTCGGCCACCTAACCTGGACTGAAACACTAAAGGCAGAGGCATGTCCATATTCATTTAGGATATCCACACCTCTAGGCTAGTTGCTCAGCATAATGCATCCGAGATTATCCAAGTGCAACTAACTCTGGGCAAGATGCAATCCAAATTGTAACTTGCTACAGATCCCCCACCATGCCCTAGGATTCACACTCCTCATTTCTTGATATACTGGAAAATATTAGGGCACAACCCAACACCCTCATAATGGGTGATTTCAACTACCCCACCATTAACTGGGAAAACTACTCATGTACCAAATCTTTTGCTCAACGTTTTCTGGAATTCATAAATTCCAGTGCCTTGGATCAACTTATCCACACCCCCACCAGGGGCAGCAATATCCTAGACCTGGTCATTACCAACATGGGTGACTGGTGTTCCACACCAGAGGTCAATACCTCGTTGGTCAGATCCAACCACAAGCTAATCACCCTAGACATCCACTTCCCATCCCCACCCCCCATTAGGGAAACCACCATAAAAAAATTTTCTCCAAAGCCAACTTCACACTTCTTAAGACAGAAGTGGCAAACTTCACGACACCCATGCAGACGGACAATAGAGGTACAACTGCTGAATCCTACAGAAATGCACTTTATAAGCACTTACACGAGTGCATGGATCATGCTATCCCTAACCGAACCAGGATGCTATCCTCCAAAATAAGAAAGCCAATCTGGTGGTCCCCTGCCATAAACAAACTCTTCAACAGAAGAAAGAAACTGTTGCAAAAAAGAGTAAAATCCCATGATTGGAGAAACTCCCTGGTCAGCCTCAGTAAGAATCTGAGATCCCTCACAAAATCCTCCAAAGCTAGTTACGAAAACAAAAATCACCACTGATTCTAAAGACAACCACAAAGCATTCTATAGCTATGTCAAGAATCTCAATGGTAACACTCAGATCTGCTCTGAGTTACAGCTCAATGGCACTAAATATACAGAGCCAACTGATATTTCCAATATCTTGGCAGATAGGATCAGTGCTAACTTTACCCCTCTCTCACCCCCTAAAGGGCCCATCTCTATACTGGAAGAATGCAAAGTTCCTGTAAACACGGCTACACAGGTAAAAACCACACTCTCCAAAGCCAAGAACACAGCATCCATGGGACCTGATAACATCCCAGGCTGTGTTCTACATGAACTACAGAATGAACTGGCACCCCACCTAAGCACCATGTTCAATCATAGCCTCACCTTCGGCTTTGTGCCCACAAAATGGCGCACAGCGATGGTTATCCCACTCTACAAAGGGGGAGCCACCACAGACCCTGAGAACTACCTCCCCATTAGCCTAATGAGCCTGGTCTGCAAGGCCATGGAACGTATCATCATGGAACTTATAAACAAAGACATTGGTAATCTCCAAACTCTGGACCCCACCCAGTTTTGGTTTGTAAAAGGCAGATCATGTATCCTAAACCTGACAGACTTCTTTGAAGCAGTCACCAAAGCCGTAGACGAGGGTAAGGTGGTTCACACAGCCTATCTAGATCTCACCAAGGCTTTTGACACCATCCCCCACTCTGGAATTATAGATAAACTCACTAAACTAGGTATAAATCCCTATGTCACAAGATGGGTTGCCAACTGGCTCACTGACAGAACCTACACCGTGAAAGTAGCAGACTCCAAATCCGACGTCAGACCAGTGACAAGTGGAGTACCACAGAGTTCAGTCCTGGGTTCTCTCCTGTTTGGTATATACTTTTCTGAAGTACAGGCTAACAAAGAAGGTCTTTGGCTAACTAAGTTTGCAGATGACTGCAAACTAGGAGCCATAATCGAAACTCCTAATGGTGTGGACATCCTACAAAAGGGCCTCACTGAGACAGATGCCTGGTGTCAAAGCCATGGCCTCAAGCTCAATGCCAAAACGTGCATTGTCATCCCCTTTGGTAAAAACTCTGTACCCATGAGCTACCACATAGGTGGTAGTCTACTTAACACTGAAAGTGTGATAAGAGACCTTGGGATACAGGTGGACAGTAGTCTCTCCTTTGATAATTACATCGCCACAGTAGTCAGGAAATCCTTCTATGTGGCACACCTCATCACAAAAGGTTTCTCATCCAGGAAAAAAGAGGTCATTGTTCCCCTCTACTCGTCACTCATTAGACCCATTATAGAGTACAATGCCCTTTTTGGTATGTACCTCACAAGACATCTACAACAACTGGAAAGGCTGCAGAAATACCTCACAAAGAGGATTACCGGCCTCAAACAGATGCCCTACACAGACCGTCTCAAAAAACTCCAGCTTTACTCCATCACATATCGCCTACTCAGAGGCGATCTCTGCCTAACATACAAAGCTATGTCAAACCCAGAGCTGTTGGACATGCTTCACTTAAAGAAATCCCAATCCCTCCGAGCTACATGCTCTAGGGACCTAAATCTTGTCACCACAATAAACAGAAAATGCTGGAGGGATAGATTCCTGTTTCAGAGATTTCCCATACTCCGGAACAAACTACCTATCTATATCAAACAAAGCTCCTCATTAGCACTCTTCAAGAAAAATCTTGATGATTGGATGGGAAATAGGAAATTCACCCCGGGGATCACCTCTGGGGCTCTGCTCGACAGGGGCACAGGAAATTAATTGTCTTGGGTGGTGACAGCCAGGGTACCCTTTTGGCTCGGCTTATATAGGCCCTAGGGCCAATAGCCTAGTACCTACCTATGAACCTATGTGTGATTTGGGGAAAAATAGCAGTAACTTTGTTTTTGTAGCTGGGCATTATGGAGCCATTTCTAAACTGAAGAATAGGATTCTTAAATGATATGGAGGTGTTGAGGCAAGTTTGCAGATGGACATATAAGCAAACAATCATCAGCATATTGTATAGGAGAGGCTGGACCTATGGAGGTATAGAGATCATTGATGAAGATATTAAAGAGGAGGAGGCCAGCATAGAGCCTTGGGGTTCACCAGTGGAGACTTGCAGGTATGGAGAGAGAGTATTCTGCCATTTTATAGACCAGACCCTGTCAGTTGAGTATTATTAAACCACAGTAATGAAGAAGGGACTAGTCCAATTTGAGGCAGTTTATACAGGAGTTTAGGGTTAAGAACTGTATTGAAGGCTTTTGACAGGTCAAGGAATAAGGAGGAAACAGGGCTTCCCAAGTTCCTGCATTTACTTATTTATGGTGTTGGTAAATAATAGGAGGACAGTAGTTGTACTGTGTGTTGGGCGGAAGCCATGTTGGGTGGACACAGCTCCAGGGCTGAGTCTAAAAAGGTCCATAGAAGTCAGTACCTCTACCCTGGAAAACAAATACAAATAAACAAACAAAAAAATAAATAAATAAGAGGCATTCTTGTAGAAAATAGTGGAGGAGTTACTTAGGAATACATCTTGCAAGAATTTTTAAGAAAGGTGATGATATTGCAATAGGCTGAAAGTTAGACATCAACCAAGATGCTACTGTTATGAAGGGGGATATTATAGGATTGTTTCCATAGTGAGAGTACATAGGATTCAGTTATTGATCTGTTGATAAGGATAGAGACTGCGTATGCTGTGGCACGGGCAGCTATATTTAGGTACTGAGATGGGAAGTTGTCAGCTGCAGGGGAGCAAGGTTTGAGTTTAAGCACATATTTTCTTTTTATTTATCATTCATGTGGAGAGAGCCCCTAAGTGGAAGTTGCTAGCAATGGATATAGAGGAAGAATAAGGTTCCTGGTCATATGCTGGAGGGGGAGTAAAGAAAGTGACAGTATATATGGTTCATGGAGAATGTTGTTTTCCCCTTGAATATAGGGTGGCCTCTAAAGTCAAATATAACTCTAAATCCTTCTTTAGCAATGCTAGAAAACTGAAA